>NC_056728.1:1442804366-1442834366 GCF_019279795.1 Protopterus annectens | reverse complement strand
ATGTGCTAGGCAATACCCTGCTATATACTTAATTATATTACATCCATGTATGCATGTATGTTTGTATATACTTAACTGAGTCCCCAAATTTATGGTTATGCATATAACTCAGAGTAAAAAGTAGGCTGCATTTCCACATTGCAAAGTCTCTCTTGGATGTTATGCTATGTATGTATTGCATATACTGTCACTGTTTTTGAATTATAACATGAAATGTTATAGAATAAGTTGCTAGAACAAATCCTGCATGTGTCATGCAAATAATACCAATGGCTACATTGTGAAGTATTTACTAGGTTTCAGCATCATATTGTAACACTGATACATACTATCTGTGCACAGGTAGTCATTAGTATATGTGAGACACATCTCAGATGTATGTTTTATGTGATAATTATGTTTTACAGCCTTGGTTATATAGTATAATGATTATATTGTTGGCAACATTAATTTTATACATCTCTCACACACTTTTGTGATTTCACACATTTCATAGCCTATACCAGTTTTCTCCACAACAGAATTGATAACTAGATGCTACATCATGTGAAATGTGTATGAAGTATGCTCTGGATTGTTTCAAAGGTATATGCATGTGTTGTAGATTGTTTCATTATGATCACAGTGGTATCATACATTCCTTCATGCTGTGTAGACACAGCTGCTTTCCTGCAAATGCAAACTGTAGAAGGCATGTTGATGACAGTCACACTACATAAGATGATATTCAGATGTGTTTCGTGCATGTATGACACAAAAATAGCACATAATGGTATGACACATATGGCATAGTAACTATGCACATACATCTGCAGCATCAACATTCATCCATCCAGAACCACTTTTTCCCATTTTGCACATTGGGTTAGTGTGTCACTTCAACAATGACAATGATATGCAGCCAATGTTCACACTATAGTGTGGCCAGCCCTGATGTGGTTGTTCTTCTATACCACAAACCACACACATGCATGCCGGCATACTTACACCTATAGCCAATTTAGAGTGTGCAATTCACCTACAGCAGGTCTTTGGAATGTGGGAGGAAAACGCAGCATCCAAAGAAAACTCACATGAACACAGGGAGGACATGTAGTCTTCAGCTGAAAATCTAACTGGATAACTTCTTGCTGTGAGATGACAATGCTACCCTCTGCACAGTTGGGCATGGCATTAAAATATGCATGTGATCTGTGTATGGATGATGTGCTCATTGATATTTCAAGGTGCAAGCCACAAGATCTAAGATAAGCGTGTCTGCTATTTTGTGAATTATATGAATAGTGCATAACAGACAACTAATACTGGAACATAACTATTCATATATGTTTTAAATGAGTACACATCTGAAAACATTGCAATAAACCTAACACACATCAAACTTTAAGCATGCAAACAGACTGCATAACAAATGTTTTAAAAGTCTCATGTGACACTTCAGTCTGGCAAATACACAGCAGTTGTGTACACAGATCTGTTATTCTGTCATGTGCCTATAAATCTGTGCAGTATGCTTACTCCCATACCACAATAGAAGGATCTGTATTTTGTGCTATGAATAACCTGTTGCATGTGCTCAGAAGTAGCTACAAAGTTCAGTGCTAATGCCCATTCTTATGGCTTGTGTTATATACTGCAGTGGTACAGGCATATGTCACAGGCTTAGTGAACTAGGCAACTCTGTGCTGATTAATGTATACAGAGAAGACGTTAGTCACAAAGGCCATTAGTGAATACTCTGACACATTGTAGATGAGGATATGGCACGCAGTATGAGATATCATAGCTGAGGATATGGCATGCAGTATGTTTGGCACCATGCTTCATGTACCATACTTTGCTGCTCATAGCTTTCCATTGGTATACCCATTTGGATCTGCAAGGCACTCATTGCCTGGCCATATCAAACAGTGTATGTGCACACATTGAAACTACATGACAGTGATTTCTGATGAAAAACAGTGATGAAAAAGTTCAAAATCCGAGAGCTGAACTTGTCTAGAAAAAACTTCATCCAGTTTGCAATATAAATTATGGATACTCAATATTATCATATCTTATAATTCTTTTTTTCTTTTTTTCTTTTTTTTTTTTGTTTGATAGAAAGTTTTAAAAGTTGAGTCACTATCTCTTACTGCCAAATGTGCAGTTGTTCAACACTTTGCAACCATTACACAGAATTCTAAGTAAACTTTCTGGTACTGTGCAATGAAGATATATAAGTCAACACTGGAAAAGATAAACCTCTGGATTTTGCATGCCTTGCACGGCATGCAGGATTAGTGCAGGAGCTCTAGCAGGTAATATGTCTGTCGTGCAATCTAGGAACAGCCTACATGTGTGTGCACAAGTGCTCCTGCACTAGTCCTGCACAGTCTAAGCCCCTGTATGCAAATCACCCCATTTGAAGCAGAAATCCATATGAGGTGAAATTGTGATCCAGGAAGCTTGAAACCGGGCATGCAGGACTAGTGTAATCTGCAGAAATGTACTTGGTTAGAAACCAAGTACATTTCTGCAAAATCCAAAACGGAGCCGTGACAGCTCCAAATAAAGGCTGCATATCAGTCAAGAAGCATGCTAATGGCCAAGTATAAGGCCATTGGCATTGCAAACAGCTTACAAAATAAAAAAAATCAACTTTTATTTTTTTTAGCTGATCTCCGCTGTTTAAGCGTTGGGCAGTGGAGTGCAAATGGGATTGGGGGGGGAATGTATTTTATTTATTTTATTTTACATTTGTTTACCAGGAAAGTCCGACTGGAACTAGGTCCATTTACAGCAGAGGCCCGGGGAGCAAAGCTCCATAACATAACTGTACAAATACAACAAATGACAAAAAAATGTCTTTACAGAGGCATATATACAATCAGAGCTCCATGTCTTTACATGACAACACATAATCCATGAATGACAGAAAATTTCTGTACAGTGGCATATACACAATCAAGGAGATTTTTTATACCTTAGTTTGATTTGAGCAAGCTTGGTATATAGATATCATAACTTTGAATTCCCTATTGGTAGTACAAAGCATAAACATGAAGGAATGGATGATTACAAATAACCTATATTTCACGCCCGTTCATTTAAATAAATTTAACCTGAATACTTCATTGGCATGTCCATGTTGCTCTTACCCCAAAGCTGACATCCTACACATAATATGGTTCTGTAGATACTCCAACAGTATTTGGTGTTCCCTTAAGGTGAAACTTAACAAAATGGGTTATCACTAATCAACCCTCTCGTGGGAAATGTCCCTTTTACATATTACAAATATTAATATTCCAAAATTGAAATCTCACACTTTAAATACCATTTGTCTACTAGTCAAATTTTACATTACCAAAAATTGGATGGATTGTACAGAGATGTCATGGAATGGATTCAGGAAAATGGCGATTAAATATATTACATCACAAAGGTTTTTAATAACAAACCCTAAGAAAAGTGCTTATTTCCAGAAGATCTGGAATACATTATTTGAAGTTTTAGCTGTTAATTAACATCCGGGTAATATACACTTGATATAGCTGAACAGATCCTTCGATATTTGCTTTTTTGATTCTTCCCTTTGTGCTCTCTTGTTTCACTGATTATCTGTTGTGTGGTCTAGATTACGGTTATGTTGTAAATATCCTCCTCTGATTGACTCTTTAGTAGATAGATAATATCAATACACTGAATTGTATTACCTCTGTTTCCCACGTACAGATGTATTTTTCACTTTAGGTATTTCAGGAAATTCTCTTTGCAGCACTATTGTATATAATGTACATATTTTTATTCAACTGTCATCTTATATCTGAATGTTTATCACTACCCTGCAACTGTTTGTGTTATGTTATATCTGTTTTGAAAAACAGTAAAATTTCTATCTGATAAAAAAAAATGAAGGAACGGAATCTGGAAAGTAATGCTATTTGGGAGATATGTCATAATGTGAGAAATAGTTTGTAGGATAGTAGTTCCTGATAGGGAGTATTTGAGTTGTGCAGAATAGCTGAGGTAAGCAGTGAGGAGATGAGGTGTGGCAAGTTAGGAGGAGAGCAGAAAAGATTTTATGTGATACAGGGACAGAGCCATGATTGCAAGAGATGTGACTTTAGTGATGTCTTGAAAAGTGAGATGGATGGCGCAGAGGAGATACTTTGGGGGAGGTTATTCCATTCCCTAGCAATGGTGTGGGAGAACAGAATTTTCCCATCAGTGTTACTGGCTTTGGTTATACAGAGCAGGGTTTTTTTTGGATGAGCGTAGAGGGCGATTTGCAGAATATTGGTTTAGAAGTTGGTTTAGGGCTGGGGTTTTCTGAGGGTTCCTTATTATGTTGAAGATGAGGACTAATTGGTGATTGCTAATTAGCTGAGGGAGTTCTAACCACTGTAGTTGCTTCAGGGCAAGAGAGTGATGACTTCTAAAAGTGGAGTTGTTAGCAAATTTTGCAATTTTATTGTAACATGACTCTAGTTTGTTTAGGTCTGTTTTCCTGATATAAATTGGGATTGGTGATGCGTACATTAGGGTAGACAAGAGGTGGGTTTGGGCTAAGGAAATTCTAGCTTGGTCTGATATGAACAGTTTGTGTTTGTATAGGGTTCCTAGTTTCTTATGTACCTTTGTGATGGTTTGTGAGATATGGACATTAAAGTTTAGATTGTTATCTATTTCAACCCTGCGCAGCTTAGTGTGAGGGGAGGGGGAGATTGTGGTCTCGTTTTTGGAGGTGATAGTGAAGGTAGGAGGTGTGGATTTGGATTTATTGGGGGTACAAAAGAGTAATTTGGTCTTGTTGGGGTTTAGAATGAGTTGGATATCGGTAATCCATTGTTCCACGGAGCAGAAGTATTCTTGGGTAAGCTTTTGAAGAGTGATTATGGATGGGGCTGAGCATGTTATGGTGGAGTCATCTGCGTACTGTATAAGTGATGCATGCAGGGTGGAAGTATGTAGTTTGTTAATGAAAATGGTGAATAGTAGAGGACCCAGTATTGATCCTTGTGGGATGCCTATAGTAGTTGGCAATAGAGGTGACAGTGTACTTTGCCATTTAACTGATTGTTTTCTGTCAGAGAGATAGCTTCTAAACCATGAAGTAGTAGAGGGGATGAAGGATAAAGTTGACAGAGTGTCTAAGAGTAGGTTATTGGAGACCATATCAAATGCTTTTGACAGATCAAGGAATATGGCTGAGATGAGTGTGTTGTTGTTTCTTAGATGTTTAATCTGATTGGTAAAGGAGAGTAGAGCAGTGGTTGTGCTATGGTTTGGGCAGAAACCATGCTATGTGGGGGAGAGGAGGTTATGTGAGGATAAGAAGTGCATTACCTGGGTGTGAATACATTTCTCCAGAAGCTTGGAAAGGGGGGAGGGCAAGAGAGCAATTGGCCAGTAGTTTGATAGTTTATAGGAGTTTTCGCCTTTGTAAAGGGGAATTATATGTGACACTTTCCATAGATGGGGTACATAGGTTTCTTGTATAGAGCAGTTTATAAGAATTGAGACAGGGTAGGCAAGTGATTCTGCAGCTAATTTTAGAAAATTTGTGGGTAAACCATCTGCTGGGAATGTGGTGGGTTTTAGTTTAGAGAGTAGCTCTTTAACTGAAGAGGTTGGTACAGGTCAGAGTGTGAAGATGGGCATGCTAGTTTGTTCTACAGTTGGGGAGGTTTTAGTGTTCTTGTTGGATAGCTGGATAGATAGTGTGAGGATAGATTCTGTGAAGTGATGGCTGAATTCTGAAGCTATGCTATTATTATCAGAATTGTTTGGTGATGGGATGGGGGTTTTTCCCAGTTTTAGAAGAGTATTGATGGCTTGCCAGAACTTTTGGTGGTTTCTAGAGTGCTTGTTTGGATGTCTAAGAAGTAGTTCTTTTTATCTACCTTTGTTTGGGTTTTGGCCTTATTTCGTATTTCTTTAAAATGTAGTATAGTCCCAACCTGAAGGGGCTCCCCTTAGTCTGCTGTCTGTGCCCACTTTTGCTCGGGCCATCCAAAAGCCTCAGGATTGTGTCCCCCCCCCCACCACCACCACTGCCTTCGGTTATGAAGCAATTTTCAGCTAAAGCTCAAATCAGCCCTGGGAAATCTCAACTTGTAAACACAAGACTTCCAGTAGAATTAATTATTAGTTTGCTTGGGCCATCCACAAGCCTCAGGTTTGCACCCCCCCCCCCCACCACCACCATCACCACCACCTTCAGTTCTGAAGCAATTTTCAACAAAAGCTCGAATCAGCCCTGGGAAATCTCACCTTGTAAACACAAGCCTTCCAGTAGAATTAATTATTAGGTGAATGTCATTGAGTTTGTTTTTAACAATTTTCTCTTACTTTGTGACCATCTTTGTGAGGTGAGCACAACTGCAATGAGCTCCATTCATCTTCTAACTTGGAGAGCTTTAATGAAGTTGGACACTCAGTAGGAACATACTCTACTAATCCACCCTTCTTACCATAGCTGGGTGGAACGTTTAGTTAAAGCATACTCCCCATTCTGTATTTCCAACTTTCCACTCCCTCCTAGGGAATCTAACCACAGATTAATTGTTATTGAATCTTACCTTACCTTATCTTTAGGCTAAGCTACCTTCTTGCTCAGTCAATCTCTTGCTGTTACTGATAGGTTTCTGCAGCTTTAGGTTATCTTGCTCTAGCCTGCTCTGTTCGCCCTTCGGGCTATCTCCACTCCCCTCCCTGCCCCCAAATTTCACCCACCCCCGGTGCTCCTACACTTATAGCCCATATATCCCCACCCCCTCCACAACAGCCTATTACCATCCCCAAGTCCATCAGATCCACTCCCACCTCCACACCTCAGCCTCCACCTCACAACAACCTCCTCAGCACACCCCACCCACACCACGTAAGGCATACTAGGACTACTATTACTAACTCTCACCGCTCTAGCTTACACCACATCCATACACTCTAACATACCAACAAACACTACCTACTACATAATACACACACCCACACACACACACACAACCTCACACAAATATAGTAATATGCTCCACACTGTTTAACAACAACTTATTACTCTACATACACAAAACAACAACCACACTACCCAAAAAACACACAGATATAGCCTATGCCATAAAACTCACACTATTCCTCAAAAAATTGCTACTAATCTCAGGGGACATACACCCCAACCCAGGTCCAAGCAACCCAATCTTATCCCAGAAACACAAGTCAAACCTACTTATTATCAATATAAACACACGTAGCATATCCAACAAACTGCATGACTTTCACGCATTCATATCCCACTACTCCCCAGACATACTAACCATTACAGAGACCTGGCTAAAACCTGCCACACAAAATGAAAACATTCTTCCCACAGGCTATAACATCCTAAGGCAAGATAGTGGTAACAAAAAGGGAGGTGGAGTTGCAATCTTATTTAAAAATACACTGAATCTCCATCCACTAAAAACACCACTTCCCAAATTTCAGAATGCAGAGACATTAAGCTCCATTATGTCCCTTAAAAACAAAAAGAGAATCAACATCCTCTAGTTATATT
The DNA here is from genome assembly GCF_019279795.1 of Protopterus annectens. Lineage (NCBI taxonomy): Eukaryota > Metazoa > Chordata > Ceratodontiformes > Protopteridae > Protopterus > Protopterus annectens. The sequence goes on along the minus strand of NC_056728.1, from coordinate 1,442,826,826 downwards.
CCTCCAGGAAATAACTCATCTATAACAGAAAAGATACTACAATGTCCACAATCAACCTACCCCAAGAAACAGTTCTGCTAGGTACCTAAACTTAGACTGGCTAGCCTGCAACTCCAACAACCCCTCAAACCATATTAACCTATTTGGATTCTCTCAACTAATCCAAGAACCCACCAGAGTAGACAAAAATCCAATAGAACCTCTATTCTAGATTGGACACTAGTTAATATCCCCACAGAAAATTATTATGTGGGCTGCTTACCTGATGCATTGATTGACCACTGCCCACATTCCTCCTTCATAAACAGGCAAAAATACCCAAACCCATGATATTCAAGGAGACTAGGGACGAGCACAAAGTTAATTCACAAAGTCTTAACAGTATGGTCCAGCAACAGGACTGGAATCCACTAAAAACTCTACCTTTGGACCAGGCAGTTGATTTTTTTAATACTACTTTTATGAATGTACTAAATATACTAGCTCCCATCAGGAAACGCAGGACTAAAGTTAACTATGCCCCATGGCTAAATAGAACAACAACAGCCTTAATAAAAGCCAGAGACAATGCCTGGAAAAACTGGAAAAAGAATAACACTATCCAAGACAGACAGAAATATCATGAAAATAATAAAATAAACCTAAAATAAGCAATTCTAACTAAAATCACTATTCTGCCATGAAAGTCAATGGCAGGCTGAAGACAGCATGGCCAGTGAGTATTGGTTGCTAAGGGGGGAGGCTCAGTGTGAGACATGTAACTATGCATTAGTAGGCAATCCTATGCAAATGAGGGGAATGATAGTGAATCCCAGTTTTCTCCAGCATGCTAGTCAGGTCCCAACAGTGTAAGAGTAGGGATAGCGTGGTGCAAGCCTAGGAGTTAGCTGACACCATGGGGAGGGGGGTGTCAGGCATACTGTAAGCGGATTGGAGCCCTGTGGCTCAGGTTTGCTCTTAGCTAAGCACAGCTAAGCAAGGAGGTGTGTCTGAGTCTGCCTAGCACTCTTTATATTACCTAAGTGGGCGTGTGCACCGCGCACCGGGTTTTAAAGGAATTAAAAAAGTTAAACCAGAAAATAGCAGCTCTGTGCACATGTGAGCACTCTGTTTGAGAGGTGCGCTCCCAGCCTTAAACAGGAAGGCAATGGGAAGGGAAAACAGCAGTAGGAAGGTAATCTAGGAGAACTAGCATAGCTGGCAGGTGAAATGTATCAGAATCAGCCAGTTACAAAGGCAGCAGCCAGCCCAGCCCAGAACACTACTATAAACTATGCAAACACCTTCCCCCTCTTGTTTTTCCCACACTCTATACCACCAGTTTATACAAGCAGGGAACTTTTAACAAACAAAACAACAAAATGATAGCGGCTGCAATAGCTATCATACAACTTGTGGAAGAGGCTGAGGGTGGTGAGGATGTGAATGCTGTTGACCAACCCTTAGTGAGGAGACGGAGAAGAATGTACAGACCCAGGGTAACCTACCAGGGACTACATGAGCTGAAAATGGTGGGGTGCTATAGCATGGCCAGGAACCTCCTACAGCAAATTGTTGAGCTGTACCGGCCATGCCTGACACACAGAACTAACAGAGGGGAACCCATCACAGTGGATACCAAGGTATGTATAGGCCTAAGAATACTAGCTACAGGTACCTTCCAAAGGCGAACTGGGGATATGATGGGGATCTCACAGTCATCATCATCCAGTGTACTCCACCAGTTTCTGGATACCATGTCAGCACATATTAGTGAGCGTGTACATTTCCCCAAAACCTGTGAGGCGTTGGCCAGCAATATGCAAATGTTACACCAAATAGAATACCCTGAGGTAGTGAGTGCTATAGACTGCACACACATATGCATCAAAGCACCACCCGGTGAGCGGGGTAGGGTCTATATAAACCGCAAGGTTGTGTGCAATGCCCAGGGCATATTAATGAATGTGTGTGCTGGCTGCCCTGGAAGCTATCACAATTCCCACATCTGGCATCTGATGCAGCTGTACCAGAGATTTGCCAATGGGTCATCCCTCGTGTGTGTACTATGTGCATCCGACATAGGCATCTCTGCAGCACCATCCTCAATACTGCGACACCCACAAGATAAGTGACTCACACATGCCAGTCAGGGGGGTTCACATACCCAACAACCATCACAGCCAGTAGAACAGGTGTAGGCAAACACAAACAAAGGCTGTGCTATGGCCTCTGAATGATGCCTATGAGTAACCCCCCCCCCAAGGCCTACACAGACAGACTACAGCAGGTCAGGCAGTGGGTCGTTAGTTCAGACAGATAGGAAGTCAGAAACTAATATGTAGGTAAATCAAAGCTAAGATCTGTAGTACACCGGTATGTCACTAGTCAGCATGATAGGTTAGAATACAGAATGAAATGGAGTACCTGACATACCAGTACAGTCAAAGCAAATGTGTACAAGTGTCAGGTGTGCCCCCCCAACCTATGTAGTAATGTAATAACAGTCAGGTGTGCCCCCCCATACTGTGTAGAAATGTAGTAGTCAGATGTGCCCCCATCCTATGCAGAAATGTAGTAACAGTCAGGTGTGCCCCCCCCAATCCTGTGTAGAAATGTAGAAATAGTCAGGTGTGCTCCCCCTTCCTATGTAGAAATGTAGTAACAGTCAGGTGTGCCCCCCTCCATCCTGTATAGATATGTAAAAATAGTCAGGTGTGCTCCCCCCAGCCTACTTAATTACATAGCAATGGTCTGGTGCGCCCCCTCCCATGTGATGTATGCACATCATAACAGTCAGGTGTGCCCCCCATGTCCCTATGTAGAAATGTAGTAACATGAATGCGTAGGTCTAATACCAGTGGAACACTGATGCACAGAGGTGGCCAAGGTAGCAGGATAGGTTGTAGCATCTGCACAATATGCAGGTATGTGTGTGTTAGGTTGGTGTGTGTCCCATATCGTGTGAGAGTGGTCGGTATGTATGGATGTTGAGGTAAGCCTGGTGGCCATTGCCCACTACCGCTGATGACAGGGACAAGTCCTCACAACTGCAGTGGCATACACAATACCCATCCATATAACACAAGCTAGCAGTAAGCCATTGTAAATGTATGGTGGTAATATGTGTCACCATCTGAAAGACTGACATGACATGGCTGTTGATCTACATATACAAGCAGTACACAGGGGAAAGTACCCCAGACATACAGTATATATTGTGTCACTTTGAAATGGACACGCCCTTGGAAACATACATACAGGTATGCATCACATTATTTGGTCCTGTAGTAGGGCATACTGCCCAAACATTTGCAGATCACAAAGGAGGTAGGACTGATGCATTGTGAAACAGCTGATGTACCTGCACATGCAAGCAGAACTAGAATGCCCAATGCATATCTGTGTGTCGGATGCAAGTAGTGTCCATAGCACACATGCACCCAGCTCATGCAAACACCACCCACAGGTACCTCTCTGGTCATATTCCTGCTTTGGGGAATGGATACAGTAAGACCCCACTTGTATATGGCAATAGTGGAAGACTGCAACATGCAGTGCAGGTGTCCCATACCAGTGTGTCCTTAGCAGTAGATAGCACCCTGTCAGCATCCACACCACCTGAGCAAGATTGTTAGGAGGTATTGGCATGAACATCTATCACACCTACCCTGTCACCCCAGGGAATATACTGTATGGTGGTCTGGGACTGTAGGACTGACAGAATGCAACAACCTGCCACATCTGGCATTCAGCAACACCTAATGCCCCACAGGCATATGCCAAAGACCTGTGTGTCAGATGTACTGCCAATGCATGTTATTGTTATGTCACGGACACCCAAATAACAACATAACACACTCCACATAAGCCATATGTAAGGCCATGTGGACAAACCACAGTGACATGTCCACCATGTCCCACTGCATGAACTTTGGACCAACACTAACACACACCCCTGTGATGTGGGTGATACCCTTAGGGAAAGTATCAGAGAATGCATGCATACTGTATGGAAGAGGTAAAAATAACAGAGGGGGGTGGGAGCATGGGCAGCATGGAATGTGCAAGGTCCGACACCCAACTGTGTGCACATACTATCCCTGGCTGCTAACACATACATGGATGGCTACATACCTGCCCGTACACCACAATAGGATAAATGTCCTGACCCATGGCCCCTGCCCTTGGCTGACCTCTGCTAATCTGTACAGCTGTGAGGCATTGCCACAGCAAGATAAGCCCATACCATCATGCTGATGGGTGGACAAGTATGGGATCCTCTGCCTGTACTGTACCAAGGTGCTGAACAGGATACACAAACCCAGCAGCAAGTGTCTGCAACTCCCCCTCCAGAATGGCATAACTTACCATGAATACGTAAGTGTCTGCCCACAAAACCGGACACAGCCACAGTCACCCATGTCCCCAAAGACATCAGTGTGAGCAAGAATGTCCACCTGACAGTACATGAGGACAGAAAACTTCACTGTGTATAACAGTACATGTCTGAATATCTCTGCTAACAGCAGTACCATGCAGCTGAAGCAGCACAGACACAATCATCTACAGTACACACTATCCCCTACACAGTTTGTCCCCATATTGCCAAATGATCAACGGATATCCTGCAGAAACAGTATGCTACCTGTAGGTTTATAACACAAAGGTCTGCACTGCAGTACAAACTACCTGGACTCGATCCACACATTCAATACAGATGGGCATACTGGGCATGCTCACACACACAGAGAAATGAAGGCAGTGTCAGTGAAAATACTGAAAGGTCATACTGGGCATGCTCACACACTTAAACAAATGAAGGCCATGTCTGCAAACACCAGTGGGCCAGACATATCTGACAGTCACAGATGTTAGTGCGGAAACTACTCAGTATGCACGACTCATGCTTTGCACACTCACTGGATAGGAATGCAAACATATATCTAAAGACAACACACTATAATAAACCAAAGATAGATGTACATAGATGTGTGGAAGGGGGTGACTGTGACAAGGAGCCATCCATGCCTATCCCGCCCAGCACACAGCCAAAGGGCTACAACCACATGAGGTTCAGATGTCACTCACTGTAGATACTAGCCACCGGTATTTGTCAGCATTACAGATTATGAGGTGCAAGTGCTAGCTGTGCAACATGACTGTACAAGGAAGTAGTCATCTAGCAGCTGTATACACGTACCTGTGAAATATGACCCTGTGTGTGCCCGCATGTGGAGTGTCAACCTCTAGATGAATGGGTTATGGCCCATGCACACACACTGCCCTCCCCATAGCCCTACTATGACAAGCCTGCCGTGGTCATCCAATGTGAAATACACCTTTGGGAAAGCTGTAGGCCAATAATCTTCATGGCACGTCCTATAACTGTGTACTGCTGTAGTGTGATAAACGAATTAGGTAGGAGTTCCAATCCTAGACATGGCAACTGTGTGTGTGTGTGTGTGTGTGTGTGTGTGTGTGTGTGTGTGTGTGTGTGTGTGTGTGTGTGTGTGTGTGTGTGTGTGTTTGTCTGTGAAGAGAGCAATGCTTTTCAGGCTAGTCACACTCACTACTATTCAAATGCCCTATTTTGTTAAGGCTGCTGATGTCATACACTGTGAAATACACCTTTCAGAAAACTGTAGCCCAGAAATCTCCATGGTGTGTCCTATAACTGCGTACTGCTGTAATCCCAGACATGGCAACTCTGTGTGTGTGTGTGTGTGTGTGTGTGTGTGTGTGTGTGTGTGTGTGTGTGTGCGTGTGTGTGTCTGGGGAGAGCAATGCCTTTTAAGCTAGTCACACTCACTACAATTCAAATGCCCTACTTTGTCAAGGCTGCTGATGTCATACACTGAGAAATACACCTTTCAGAAAACTGTAGCCCAGTAATCTCTGTGGCTCGTCCTGTAACTGCATACTGCTGTAGTGTGATAAACTAGTTAGGTAGGATTTCTAATCCCAGACATAGCAACTTTGCATGTGTGTTTGTGTCACCATCTGTGTAGAGAGCAATGCTTTTTTAGGCTAGTCACACTCACTACAATGAAATTGCCCTACTTTGTCAAGGCTGCTGATGTCATACACTGTGAAATATACCTTTTGGAAAGTTATAGCCCAGTAACCTCTGTGGCATGTCCTATAACTGTGTATTGCTGTAGTGTGATGATCTACTTAGGTAGCAGTTTTAATCCCAGACATGGCAACTGTGTGTGTGTGTGTGTGTGTGTGTGTGTGTGTGTGTGTGTGTGTGTGTGTGTGTGTGTGTGTGTGTGTGTGTGTGTGTGTGTGTGTGTGTTTGTGTGTCTGTCTGTCTGTGGTGGAAGCAATGCATTTTAGCCTAGCCACACTCATTACACTGCAAATACCCCACTTTGGTAATCCTGCTGATGTCATTCATTATGAAATACACATTTGGGGAAGATGTACTCCACTATTCCCAGTGGTGCATCCTATAACAGCGTCATGTTATAGTGTGATATAGAACTCTAGTAGGGATTCTACTACCACACATGTCGGTTGTGGATGTTTTGTGTGTGTTTCAATGTCTGTGTAGGGAGCGATGCATTTTACCCTAGCCACACTCACTACAATTCAAATGCCCTACTTTGGCAATCCTGCTGATGTCATTCATTGTGAAATACACCTTTGGGGAAGGAGTACTCCTGTAATCCCTGTGGTGCATCCTATAACAGCATCATGCTTAATGTGATACAGAACTCTGGTAGGGATTCTATTCCCACACATGTCGATTGTGGATGTTTTGTGTGTGTTTCAATGTCTGTGTAAGGAGCAATGCATTTTAGCCTAGCCACACTCAATACAATTCAAATGCCCTACTTTGGCAATCCTGCTGATGTCATTCTGTGTGACTACACCTTTGGGGAATGAGTACTCCGGTAATCTCAATGGTTCAACCTATAACTGCATAGTGCTGTAGTGTAAAAAACTAGTTAGGTAGGAGTTCTAATCCCAGACATGACAGATGTGTGTGTCTGTGTTTGTAACTCATACCCTGTGTGGAGGTGGGTGTGAGTGTGTAACAAATGGGCTCAATGTGGAGCGGGTTTTGCAGATTTCTTATATGGTGGCCCTAGTATATATCACAATGTCCACCGTACAGGGATAACAGATGTGAAATAGCCAAGAGGCTGGGGTGCTAATCCATACCCCTACATGTGACATCAAGGCCAGGCAAACGATGTTAGCAACCGTAATATTACCCAGAGAACACTCTCAACCCATGTCTCATGCACACACTTGCCTAGGCAACAGCCACTATGTTGGTAGTACCCTGCATATTGCCCACTAAAAGTAACCATGGTGTGATTACAGTGGGCTACAGAGGGCATGACCCCCTGTCCATCTGTCCAATAGGCACGTACATGCTGACAGTGCATCTTCCCCATGTTCCCCACTGGACATCTGCAACACCAGTGGTGCCATCAGATGTGACCCACAAAGGACATACTATTCCTGAAAACATGCCCTGTATGGACAGATGCCACTAACACCAGGGAATGTCAGCATCATTCTATCAATGTAGGTGCAGGGTAAACCTGCTGTCCATTAACAGTTCCTGCCACATGAGGCCAGGACTGGCACATCTGATAATAATCTGTGTACACAACATGGGCCAGACACCCCAGGTACAGTTCCACATGGCACTGTACATGCATGTGGGAGGTGTGCACATCCCAGACACCGTCCATGTCATGGACTAAAGAACACATACATGGCAAGCAATACACAGCATTGGCCACACACAATAGTCACCCAGGTGACTGAATGGTGAATACAATACCCACCTGTGTGGGCAAATCCAGAAACTACACCCCTGAGCCACAATGCAGACCACTGTCATGTGGGATGATGCCAATGTATACCCATCACCTAGCCTTGTATAGCTATCTTGCACAGTCGACCACTACACACCCATGAAACAATGCACCCATAAATGTCAGTACTGGCACCTTGTGTGTGTGTGTGTGTGTGTGTGTGTGTGTGTGTGTGTGTGTGTGTGTGTGTTGTATGATGCATATGATCACATTCACACTCACTACAACTCCTATTGGCATACTGAAGCATGCTGTCAAATGTCAGACACCTCCACATACCCTTTGCCCATATAACCTCTGTATGACCCCTGTGGTGCATGTGATACCTGTACAGTAATGTGTTGTGGAAATCTCATTAATGATGTGTTGTATTCCTGGCCCTGCCATGTGTGTCAGTGTGTGTGCATCCCTGTGAGAGGCTTGCTGTGTTACTACTGGCACCTGTTCATACGGACAGGCATGTGTACTACACCTACTATATAGCTACAATATCCCTGTTGCAGATGCCACTCAAAATCACATATACGTTTTGAGGGATCCTCAACATGTAACCTATGTCACGCAACCGATGACTGCATAGAAATGTGATGACGTAGTCATCAGAGGTTTGATACCCTCTGCTGGTAGGTGTGTGATACAAACATGCTTGCATTTTACTCTCTCACCCCTCTCTGACTTTATTTTGCCTCTGTCTGCCTCTCTCACTCCCTCTCTGGTGGATGTGGAGACCTACACCTGTTTTGCTTAGGCAGCAGCATGTGTATTTTAATTGATGCTCATGATCAGCTGATGGCCACTCTACGAATTGCAGCCCTCCTCTAGCTGATTGCATGTGGAACAGCTGTGGTAACATTCCCATCACCAATTGCATGGAAACACACTCCAATATCTAGGAACATCATGTTGGTGTTTGGCCTTTTCATTCACTGTGAGCAGGAACTTGTTCTGTTGTTTGGCAAACAGCATCTCAGATGGAGTGGGAATTTACCTCTAACAACATACACCGTGGAAACAGGGCAACACACAGGAGGGGGGTGTGCCTGACCTGACTACAGACTGTAAGTGCTGCTATACTGCATTTGGAGTAATGTTGGTTTAACAGGGTGTGTGTGGATATTGCTGTCCTACATGTTTTAATAACTGCCATGTCAGTGCTATGTTTATGAGGGAACCCCATCTGTAGGGTCATCTGCAGACTGGGCAGTGTGTGGTGCCTTTTCTTTCATGTGTTACTCACAGAGCACCTATCTGTGGACTGCAGAAGGTAGTGTGAGGATTGCAGTATGTAGAAGGTGACAGCTGTGAGAGTTACTGACTTCATATCCCTCATAGGACATATGTTGCAACCAACCTTGTTACAACAGGAAATGTATGAGGTTATCACAGTAACATGTCAATACTGGCCCTGTGTATGTGCCTCCAGCCACAACTCTGTCAACCTTTGTAAAAATATCATGCATTAAGAGGTGCATATGTGCTGTACACCATAAGTAGTGACATCATCACTGATAACAATGTATATCAAAACTAGCCCTAAGTGGAGACATCCAACCCAACCCTTGTCCCACCATCTCCAACCCCACTCCTCATAATCAGACTAGAAACCACAACTTCTCCCAAATCACAACCAGTAGAAAGCCAAGTGACTTCCTTCTATTAAGCCCAAATATTAGAAGTATATCCAACAGGGTCCATGAACTTCATGCCACCATAGACTTGTACTCCCCAGATATAGGTCATCCTAACAGAAACCTAGCTATACCCTCACATTACCAGTGAGCAATTTCTCCCTACCGGTTACGGCATACTAAAAGTAGACCGGCTAAACAAGAAAGGAGGTAATGTAGCTATAATATTTAAACAGCATCTAAACATCCAGATCTTAAAATCATTAGCTTCACAAATAGGCAATGAAGAAATAATATATACCAACCTCAAAATAAACCAAAATAAAACCATCAACATAACAGGATGCTACATTCCACCTGGCCAAACATCCCTCCACTAGAAAACCTCCTCAGCTGGTCTACCCACCATCTCCCCCAATAAACTATAATTTTAGGTGATTTCAATATTGACTGGCAATCCTGTTCTGGCAACCATCCAACCCATCATCCTAACCTTCATGGCTTCACCCAACTAGTCCAGTCGCCAACCAGGATAAATAAAAACTCCAACAAGCACACTACCCTGGATTGGATACTAGTCAGTAACAGCCCCCAGTCATATATAGCAGGCTGCTTATCAGATAGCCTTAGTGTTCACTCCCCAACATTCCTACTCAAAAAACACCTATACCAGGCTAAACCTGTCATCTACCTTCAAATACATAAAAAAATAAACTTTAACCCACTCACATTCATCTCATCCCTCAAAGAATGTAACTGTCATCCTCTAAAGTACATCAGTCTTGATGACGCAGTTGAATTTTTTAATACTACCTTCCTGAGCATCCTTAATTACCACGCCCCCATAAGACTTTCCAGAACCAAAGCACAATCCTCCCCATGGCTACAGAAAACCACTAAGTCAGAAATGAAAAACAGGGATAAAGCCTAGGAGCACTGGCACAAAACCAAAACCCCCTCAACTAGACAGAAATTCCTAGAACTACACAATAAAGTCAAAAAGCTAATAAAACAGGACAAATTCCAATACTAGCAGTCTGCCCTAGACTCCTCCCAACACAACCCCAAACAATTCTGGTCCTCCATAAACTCCATCCTTCACCCAGGTAAAGTCAGTCGCCCTCCTCCTAACATCCCTCACTCCTCCGAAAATATTGCTACCTCATTCAACAAACACTTCACACAAACCATACTATCACTAGCTAAACAGCACAACCCCCTCCCCTCCAACCCACACCTTCAACTAGTAATCTCCCCACTGTCTTCTCTTTTTCTCCTGTTCCTACCTCCAGCATAAAAAACTCTTAACTAAACCTAAGCCCACCAAGTTAGCAGCAGCCAACCTACCAAATGAATACCTACAAATCGCAGCTGATGCTCTATCCTTCCCAACATCCATCTTGATTAACCAATCTCTGTCAGAAAGTTATGTTCCCACACTATGGAAAGTATCACATCTAATTCCCCTCCACAAAGGTGGCCCTTCCACAGAACTAACCAATTACCACCCCATAGCTATTCTCTCTCTCCACTCTCCAAAATACTAGAGAGATGCATTCCCTCTCAGGTCTCAGGCTACCTCCTTACTAATGACCTCCTTTCCAATACTCAACATGGTTTCCGACCAAACCATAGAACCACCACTGCCTTACTCTCCTTTACTAATACTATCCTTCAGAATAAAAACAATGGCTATCTCTCCTCTGCTACTTTCCTAGACTTATCTCAAGCATTTGACATGGTCCCACCACAAACAATGCATCTCTGTCCTCAATAACCTATCCTTCTCTCAATCAGTCACCAAATAGTTTCAGAGTTACCTGTCTGACTGCCAACAATCCGTTGTATGGCAGAAGGACATATCTCCACAACTACCTGTTTCTATAGGGGTTCCCCAAGGATCCATCCTTGGACCCCTTCTCTTCTCTATTTTCAGCAATAATCTAGCCTCTGCCACCAAACATGGCACACTCATACAATACGCAGATGACTCAACCATCATCTGCTCAGCCCAGTCCCTACCCAAACTGCAAAAAGTCACACAGGAAGCCTTTTCCTCTGTTGAAACTTGGTTATCCAATGCCCAATTAATACTCAACCCAAACAAAATTAAACTGCTCATCTCTCAACCCACCAAACATACACAAAACAACTCTCACTTTAACATCACAGCAAAAGACAACACCACTATACACCCAACAGAACACACCAAATTGAAAGGAGTGGAAATAGACAATAAACTAAAATTTGACATTCACATATCCATGACCATAAAAAAGTCCACAAAAAACTAGGAGCGTTATACAGAAATAAGCAACTTTTCACCAAAGCAGCAAAGATTTCAGTAGCAAATTCCCACCTTATCTCCACCCTACTTTATGCCTCTCCAATATATACCAACCTAAGGCAATGCAATCTAAACAAGCTAGAGATTTGCTACAACAAAATCGCCAAATTTGCCACAGGGGAATCCTACCATAGTCACCACTGTCTCTCACTTGCTGAACTGGGCTGGCTTGAACTCCCTCACCTCCTTCAATGGTATCAACTCACACTCACCCACAAACTAGTAAACCATCCACTAAAAGTCCCATCCCTTCAGAATCTACTCCAACCGTATCGCACCACCAGACCACTAAGATCCAACAACAAAAATCACTTAGAGATCACTAAAGCCAATAACTCTGCTGGAGAAGCACTATTCTCTTGCACCATAGCCAAATTATGGAACTCCCTCCCACCCACAATTACCTCAGTACCATCATGCACCCACTTCAAAACTTTACTAAAAACACACCTAAAAACATGCTGGCTATGCCCTTGCAACTCACCCTCTAATATCACCCACCCCATCCACCCACTGCCTTTCTTTCCACCCCACTAACTACCTTGATTATAGCAAGCTTGGATGCTCATACACCTAACTACTCATTATACAGCAGGAACTTCTTATTGAAACAATTGTTAATGTCTGTTATGTACTTTGCAGATGACAAAGATTCTAGTTGTCTACTGATGTACTATGTTCTTCATCTGTAACTATGTTTGTAATTAGTTGCTATGTTGATCAAAGCCAATGTAACTACTGTCTGTATATTTTAACTGTGGAGCTTTTCTCCCCGGGCCTCCTCTGAAAATGGACCGACATCCAGTCGGACACTCCCGGTCAACAAAAGTAAATAAATAAAATAATAAAAATAATATAAACAAGCCAGTGAGATATCAGACTGCTACACATGTTATGTATAGTAGGGGTTATATCTGATGACATCACCTGGACATTCTGTGGTTGTGTGTACAGTACTGAGGTCTGTGTACGTAAGGTGAATGTCGACAGTGTGTGTATTGATAATATGTACATTGACCTGTGTACAGACTGTAGTAGATGTCATTGTTCTTGGTCCCATTCTATCTGATGTTACATGCTGCTCCACTGTATGTTACCCTATTGGCTTACATGTTTGTAGGGCCATACACACAAATGTCCCATACCACAGACAGGCATCAGACCACAATGTGTAGTGGCCCAGTATATGTAGGGTTAGTGTGTGAGTGGCACATATGAGGATGGTGTTGAACAAATAGTCCATATACTGTAATATAATGCTAACATACCATACGTGGCTGTGTCTGTGTTCACATTGGCTGTGGTTATGCACTTTCACACTGATGTATTGTACTCTGTGCTGTGACATGACTGTAAAGCCTGCTATATATGCAGGTACATGTGCATTCCCAAATAGGAAATGTATGCCAGTGTTGAGTCAGTCTGCCTATAACCTGCACAGTGCTTTGCTACATGCCTAGCAGCTTAGTGTACGTACCCAGTGAGATGTCATGTCCAGATACTTGCCAAATGTACTGCTGCCGGTGATGGTGTCAGTTATGCCTTATGTATCAGATACATCCCATTGTGTCAGCTGAGGTCTTTACCCCCTAGGGATTGTGTACAGAGTGTAGGTAAAGGCTGCTGAACTATACACCTGCATTACTTACTGTTGATTGTTTGGTATCCTGTGTCCCAGTCTGTCTTTGCTATTGTACTATTTGAAGGCCTCAGCCTGGACAGCAACATTTGTAAACCTTTCCAGACTACTGTATTAGTATAACTGTTTCACAGTTGCATTACTCTGTTTATATGTATGTCAGTGTCTGAACAGCTATATGACATAGCATACACAACTGTAATAGTACACATATAAAGGTTTTCCATTTATGCAAACCTATGTGTGGTGTTATATCCTATGACCTCTCCGTGGGTATATGTTGCATGCAACAATTGTGATTTGTGTGGGTGGCTCATACAGTGTCCAGTTGTTACGGTGTTAACTGTAGGCATAGTGGCTAGTCCATATTGTGTGCACCTGCTACATATGTATCTTACTATATGTATCTCTGCGTGTGTATGTGTAATCACACACACACACACACACATATATATATATATATATATATATATATATATATATGTGTGTGTGTGTGTGTGTGTGTATATCTGCATCTGCTTATATATGTCTATGTATATGTATCCTAGAGATGTTGATAGCTTCCACATTGTACATTTCCTATGGGAGCCAGACTGTACTGCATGATATGTTACCGATACCAGCCTGACATCATACAGGTGGGATGTAGTACTTTTAACATATTGTGCCCATGTCATGTCAGGTCCTGGTTATGGGATCTGCAACACTTGGTAGTGTATTGCAGGGCAGACGTGTTTGGCTGTGGGGGGGTGTACCTATTCAAACAAGACATATATTGTTTGGGCCCTCTCAACCCCATTAACGGTGCATGTGGACATATATGTTTTAGTTATTTTCCCATTGTTATCTACAGATGTATGTCCGTATATATATATATATATATATATATATATATATATATATATATATATATATATACATATATATATATAACTTACTGTATATATTTAGACATATAGATGTAGACATATATATCTATAGATGTAGGCATTTGCATGTGTATATATGTTCATATATATTTATATATATGTATGTGTATATATATATATATATATATATATATATATATATATATATATATATATATGTGTTGTATCTGTTTAGATATTAATATATTTACACACACATATACATCTACGTGTTGGAATACATTATCTGTACTGTTGAATGACTGGGCTGGATGATATGTTTGTGGGAGGGTGGTAGAGTGGCCTAATGATTAAAGTATTTGCCTTACAAACACAAGGTGCTGGGTTTGAGTCTCACAAGGAATAAGTGGCTAGGCTTAAAATGGCTCACAAGAGCAGTTAGCTTACTACTAATCTATGAACCTATGAATACATCATGGTAATATACATCGGAGATGGCTTAGTGGTAAAGCACTTTGTCTATTGTGTGCAAGGTCCTGGGTTCAAGCCTTGCAGAGGCTGTTTATCTTGTTGCTGTGCAGAATTAGGGCCATTGGATACAGAGTGATTGAGACACTTTTGAGCAATTGCAGGCGGGTTTGTGTGGGTTTGCGCGAAGGTAAACACTGCTAACTTCCAGTTACAGTTTCTTATACTCAGTTAGCTTCTAAATTGCTTAACCAGTGTAGGCATTGCTTACCTCCACTCAAACAGGCTTAAACCCGCTTACTGCTGCTTAAAAGTGCTTAATCCTGCTTAAATCCACGCTAATTTCTTTAAAAGAAAAGAAAAAAAAGGTTGATAGGAAAGTGGTGAAAAAAGGGGCACAAAGAGGTAAAGACAGTAGGGATACTAGTCAGGGATGTGCAGGAAGGGTGTAGGTAAGGTCCATAGCTGCCCATTTCTTCTACAGCAACAGCTGTGCATATACAATGAATTTGGAGGTAGATTTGGACACTCAAACTCCTGGGAGGGGCTGAGGACAACAATAATAAGTTGTGATGCCAATTAGGCCGGATTACATGTGTCCAGTGGACATTTGTGTGAAACGGACAGCTATGTATGGGGCGAGATTTATTATGGGAACAGATTGCCCTTTGTCTTTTTTTCAGGTGAGAGTGAGATGCTGGGGAGGGGTAGTAGGTATATTTGTGGATGTAGGTTAACAGACAAGACAAACAAGAAACATACAGGGGCAGTATATGACACGTGGGAGGTAAACACTTTGATGGGGAGGGTTGTTGGGAAATCGGAAGCCCATGAGCCCCCTTGTGGAAACAGTGGGACTGAGGTCCCCACTCATGGTCAGTCACCACTGCACCTTCACAGCCCTGATGGTGCTTGTGCTGGGGGCTGAGTCTAAGAGCCAGACTAATGCTCTAGTTGCGACACATGGCCCTCTAGCTGGCGTAGAAGGTCACCAAGCTGCAGGTTGATCTCTCTATGCACCACGACACTGACCTGGCGACGGGTGACAGATGCCTATCTGCGCCCGCTCCCAGGGGGGGGTGAGCCCCATCCCCTGAGGCGGTTCCACCCAAAAATGGTGCAGGACCAATGGACAGGGAGGTCCCGGGTTTGGCCCCAGACATGCTGGTGCCCGGTGCCACGGCCAGCTGAGGTGGGCAGGTGGGTTCGCTAGGACCGGCCTTCCCAAGCATTCTATAGTGTTTATATTTCAACAACATATGTGGGTTAATAATAGTCAACACATTCCAGGTTTAGGTATAACAGCATGCATAGACATTCCCATTAACCCAGACACCAGATACGGAACATTTACATAGCAAAGAGAACACATGCATATATGGGACCACAGTGATAATAAGAACAGCATGCAGGTACATTGATGGCACCATGCCACCAATGTTGGAATAATTCAATATAGCACATGCATGGGAACAATTAAAATATTTATCAAACAACTGGACATTATTGAACATAGGTGTCATTACATACCAGTTGGGGTGGATATGCTGATTATTGTTGGAGATATGGTGGGGGGGAGATGTCAATTAACAACTAGTATATTCCTGTAGTCCAAATTACTTTCCTACTCAGTGCTGTTATCTGTATCTTACAAGTCTTACTACACTACCCTATAGCCTTAGTTTGGACAGTGATATGGCTATTGTTATGATTACATATGAACTGGTGCTACTTGCAGTATACACCTCTTACCTGGTATACCTGTGGAGGGAATGTTTTTTAACACTAACTAACTGTTTCTACACATACTCCTAGATTCTGGGTTGATGTTGTGCACATAGCTACCTAACTCTTTCTGCACTGACTCTGGCCATGTGTTGACCACATGCTGGTGTGCCGGGTCATATCTAGAATATTGCCCTCTTCCACCTTTAGTGACCTAACACACACATATACATGCTTTCCTACACAGTTATATTATGTAGCACAGTGTGAGTGACTGTGATCAGTGATACTTTATTATTCAGAGAAACTGCAACATTCACAATTCCCTACAATACCAGAGTGAACAGTACCAGTACAGGTTATAATGGTCTTTATTTCTCAGCACAGTGTTCCTGTTGGAGCAGTGTTTGTTAGCACTACCTGACTGTTGCCACACAAACTTCCAGATTACACATTAGTATTATGCACATACATCTCACTCTGTTACTGTACACACTCTGGTCACAGCTTGACAACATGGGAGTGTAGATAGGACACACTTGAGATAGTACTCTTTTAACAGTTTCGGGGGTTGCTACAGTGACAGGTGTGTTCTCATAGATGTTTGACAATCACTTGCATTCCCTGTTTGCTGGCTAAACATCTGGGATCATCCCACAGACTTACCAGGGGGACAGGGGAACAGGCAGCAGATATGGGCCCATATACTGGACATTCTGGCCTCATCTGTACAGTTGTGGTGTATGATTCTGTGTGCAGCCTACATCCACTCCCAGGATTCAGACCATGGCTGTATCTGGTACAACTTAAACACTGTCCATCACAGTTGTGTCTGCTATATAGATATTGCTGGATATCTCCTATTTGCTTTCTGTCTTATTAATCCCCTGTGCTTTTGCATTCTGACCTTGTATTTTAACACTCTTATACAGATCTCCTAGACAGTAATATTTTGTAGGACAGTGTGGGTGACAGTGCTGTGTAATACTTCATTATTCAGGGCAACTGCATCAGTCGCAATGCCATACAATACCAATGTAAACAGTACCCGTACAGGGTATCATTCTTGTATTTCTGGGCACAGTGTTGGTATCTGGCAGTCCTGTGGAAGAAATGTTTGTTAGCATTACCTGAATGTTCCCACACACAGTACCAGATTCCACATTACTATTATGCACATACATCTTATTCTGTTACTGTACACACTCTGGCCACAGCTTGATAAGTTGGGGTGCTAATGGGACATGCATGACTTCTTAGTCTCATAAGGTTTTGGGGAGTTGCTAGTGTGCCAGCTTTGTTCTCATAGATGTGTGTCAATCAGTTGTATTTCCTGTTTGCTGCCTATATGTCTGGAGTCATCCCACTAATTTCCCAGGGGGAAAGGTTGATAGGCAACAGATATGGGCCACTTTACTGAACATTCTGGACATATCTGTACAGTTGCGGGGTATGATTCTGTATGCAGACTACTACCACTGGCAGGATTCATACCACAGCTGTGTGTGCTAAGCAAAACAACAGTTCAAAACTCAGTTGCATGTGCTATTTGAGTTTTGTTGTCTGTATTTTCACTGTCTATGTGTCTCTCAGTTGTGCTAAATGGCCTCTGGGGATTACACCAGTCATATACAGGCATTCCTACACATTTAATTTATGGTGCACGGTGTGGGTAACAGTGCTTAATACATTAATACTATTACATGATTGCAAATCTACATCACCATATGATACCAGAGTATATACATGCAGTCCAGCAGTTAGACGTTTATTGTCAGGCTGTTAGGCTTTTATTTATATACATGCTATATGAGACTTTTCCTTCTATATTCTCCAGTGTATGCAGTACTTGCCTTGAACAATACAGGCAATTGATTTACTACTACTGTTAGTTTTATTTCCTATGACAGTAAATGCATGAATATTACTGACCTGCCTTGCATCGCAACCTCACCAGGCGACTGACGTGGGCCTCCTGGTTTGCGGACTGCTACATTGCAGCTGTGGGGGACATAAGAGGAATATTTAGCCATACCTATCCATGGTATACCTGAGCAGGCAGTTATTACACACATAGTTGGGTGATTCTTACAAACAACTGGAACATCCCCTGCCACTGTAGCCCCTTGGATCCACTGGTCAAGAGGTCCCCCTTACACTGCTTCAGGTTGGCATAGTGATGCCTGACCTGATCACCAGTTCGGGGTATGACAGTAGCACTGGTGAGATCATGGGCAAGATGGTCCCGGGCCTCTGCCTTATATTGGGAGCCCTGATCATGGTATTTGACAAGGAGTCCTGCCATGACTCTGGACTCCTGGATGCACCAGCTCTGCGCCCAAAAGCGCACACCTTCTCCCCTTACTGCCATTGTGCCTGCAAGGGGAAGCTACAACCAGTTATGAGATGTATTCCCACCTCTTGGGTTTAAGGAGGGCCAATTTCCAACACTTTTCTGTGATTGGCCAGTTTTGAAAAGGTTAGGCTATGGGCAAACCTGCTTACCTAGGGTTGGCATTGTTTAAAGGGGTATAACACTGGGCACATTGAGTTAGCTTGCCAACACATTGCTAACACCTCCTAAGCTGGCCTGTGAAATGCTTAGCATTGCTTACATTAGACTTTGTATTATAGTTCCTTTCTGGCATTGAGTTAGTATTCATTACACCTTATATGTATGTTTCATGTATATGTACACTGTATAGGGTCCTTGTGTTTTATTGGGGACTTCAACACTCTATTACAATTACACCTGACTTCTAGGCTTACTGCTTTACTCCAATTCACATATTTATGTTATGTAGTGGGTTAAGGCACATATGTCTGCATACTGATTCCTTTCACAGGTTCAGTTTGGTTTTACTGTGGTGAAGACTTGTTTGCTGATGCCTCATTCTTCTGTACTTCTGCGATAGCTTGGTGGTTTACTATGGTGACTATGTTGTATAGGGTCCTGGGTTCGAGACCTGCATGGCTGTTTATTTTGTTGATGGGCAGAACAAGGGCTGTTGGATACAGAGTGAGAAGCGGGTTTGCATAGGTTGGCATGAGGGTAAGCAGTGTTAACCTTCAGTTACATATGCTTACAGAGAGTTAGCTTCAGAATTGCTTAACCTGTGTGCACATTGCTTACCCCCACGCAAACGGGCTTAAGCCCTCTTACTAGTGCTTAAATATGCTTATTACTGCTTATCGGTACTTAAACCTGCTTACCAGTTCTTTATACATTATGACACTGACACCTCACATGTGCATTTACTGCAGTACTCCAGTTCATAAATATAAGTTATTTAGTGGGTTATGCAACAAAAATATTAGTCATAATGTACTTTGCCATGGAAAATGGTATGTGTTGCAGTGGGACTCGAACCGGGAATGCCTGTTCATAAGGCAAATATGCACTGCCCACTACACTATTGTTATGTTGCTTCATTTGCATATATCTTCCTTGTTATCCTTTTCAGCCATTTGAGCTGCATTAACCATAGCTAAGCGATGGACACACCTGCGCACCTACGGTTAGCTTTAATCGGATTTAAAAAAAAAAAACACGGGTTTGTTCATTTTATTTCTGCATACTTTTGCTATTGTACATGAAGGGGACTGTTGGTGGGGATATGCCGACAACTATGAGTGATCTCGCTCATTTCTTACCCCTTTCTGCTGTTCTCCATTGTGGGGGCGTGTATATTCTGAGAGCTCTGCTCTCAGACACGGTCCCTGCACTCTTACACGCTCCGTGTAAGATTAGGAGCTCAGGCAGTGTGCCTCATTACTATGTATGGTGCGCTGCTGTCCTGCTCCTAAACGGCTGCCTCAGTGCAGGACTAAGCTAGTCCTGCATGGAGGAATAATAAATAGGTTCATAGGTAGGTACTAGGCTATCGGCCAAGGGCCTACGTAAGCCTAGCTAACAAGGTTCCCTGGCTTACGCCACCCAAGAAAGTTATTTTCCTGTGCCACTGGCGAGCAGAGACACGGAAGTGATCCCCAGGGTGTATTTCCTATTTCCCATCCACTCATCAAGATTTTTCTTGAAGAGTGCTAATGAAGAACTTTGCTTGACATAGATGGGTAGCCTGTTCCAGAGTATAGGAAGTCTCTGGGACAGGAATCTATCCCTCCAGCAAGTCCTGTTTATTGTGGTGACAAGGTGTAGGTCCCTAGAGCATGTAGCTCTGAGGGACTGGGATTTCTTTAGGTGTAGCATGTCCAACAGCTCTGGGTTTGACATAGCTTTATATGTTAGGCAGAGATCTGGGGGAAAGTATATATTCACAAATGAACAGATTACTTCAGTTTTCAGGATTACATTTCCATTGTCATTAATCCTTTCTGTGTATGTGTATATGTATATATATATATATATATATATATATATATATATATATATATCTATATAATTTTTTTTTTTGTGATTTTATTGCCATTTCATATACACATTACTTGTCGTTTCTTGTATTCATGTAGCTACCTCATTTTAATTGTGCCTTTTGCATCAATAAATATTTTGACACTAATTCACTCTACTTAAAATGTGTATTGGCTGTTTCTAAACATCATTGCTTTACTTTTCATTATATACATAATTATGTTATAGTATTAACTAAATCTAATTTGATGTGATCTATATTTTAAAAGTGTTCAAGGCTTGTTTCTGTAACATTTCACCTGTGGACTCTCTTGAAAGTGGACACTGCAAAGCTATGCATGAATGGTAACCACAAGGAAATAGATAAGGAAATGAGTTAGAAATTAGTTCATAAGTACATATACATAAATGAATATGTGAAGTGGACCACTGTGAAGTATGTCAATGATTTCAGGAAATGAGGATTTGGGAAGAAATGTCACAACTGCATTGGTTATATTTCATGCAGTACAATTCAAGAATACACTTAAGAATTTTAAATTCTACAGTTTCTGTAGCTGCACTGTGAAATACCTGATGAAGTCATGGATGTGTGGAATTACATGATCTGTAGAAACGATACATTTTTTTATTTATTGTTCTTCCACCACTTGAGAATCATCTCTATCACAAAACAAGACATTCTCCTTTGTTACAATATCAAGCTTCGCAGACAGACAAGGGCCCCCATCTGTACTTCCTTTTTTTAGTATCAGGCTCATTATGAAAGGTTTTCAATCTAATATTGTTTGACCTTCATGTGTATCTGTTTTCACAGAATAGCTAACATTTCTCTGCAGTCCTGTTTCTGAAATTCTCCTAAATTGAATGCAGTTCATATGATTCATTTCTCTGTAAATGCCAGACAGATTTACTACATAAAATGGCATTGTTATCTTGGAAAAAGTGGAGAAAGTAAGACGTAGTAGCAGTTCATTGCTGGTTGTAACAACAACAGAAAGCTTATCTCTCAAAACAATGGCAAAAAGACAAGCACATTATCAGATCAGCTGAGAAAAAAAATATATAAGAAATCAGTTCAGAGGAGGTGGCAGCTGAAGATCAATATTTTGCTTTATCGCTACTGTCATCTCACACAGCTTGTGCACTAAGACAACGGCTGCCTCAGCATATGCTTACAAGTTACGACAAGCAGCTGCTACAGTGTCTAGTCAGCAATCAGCAGAAAATGGCTCTGCCTCATAAACTCCACCAGTGTGAATAGATTACACTGAGGTTTTACATTGCTTAATAAAGAGATCCTGCAGAGTACAGTGCTCATTTTACTATGAAGAAACATGTTTCTCCACACTTATATTAGGAAGATAGAAGTAACCCAAACATTTTATAAGAAAGAGAAATGATGCAAAAAGTGATTTAGTTTCAGAGAAGGTTGTGCGAACCACAAGGAGAACACTTGTATAGAATCAGATTTAAACTATGACACATAAAAGGTAAACACAATTTATGATTATAGAAATTTGTGACATTATAGGGCATTAAAAAATACATACATGACTCCAACAAATTTCCGTGCATATCTTTTGTTTGCA
>NC_056728.1:1442799366-1442801866 GCF_019279795.1 Protopterus annectens | reverse complement strand
CCACTTACTGACTGTGCACTACAGTACACAGTTGTCATGTATACACAGGTAATAACAATCTGCATGTCTGAGCTGGTAGCTGTACCATGATGACAGAATCAGAGGAAGGGTAAACAGCCTGAAGCCAACCAAAGAGGTGCAGAACAAGTGGGAATTTATGAAGCAAAGGAGCATCCATGAACATGTGAGACATGAAAGCAGTATCTAACACAAATCTGCAAATGGCTATCCAGAAGCTTCACATGGAACTAAGCTGTAGAATATGGCAGACACTTGCTGTTATGTTATCTAGACATTTCATGGTTGCATGAAAGGAGTTGAAAAGTGGACAGTAGGACAAGATGTATTCAGGATGAAAATGTAAAGGAATATCAGATAGCATGGAGAGAGGGCAAGCCATTTTTTTCCTGGAGTTTGGTACTGTATTTTCATATATATTTTTGGAGAAAATGGATGCCAGAAAGAAAGGTGAATGGATATAATGTGGAAAGTTTAGAAGGGAATGTACTGGGGTACGAACAACACAAAGCAGTACAGATGAGTGGAAGAGCTTGTGAATAGGAATCCTGGGCTGCACAGAGACAACAATAGAGTGGACAAATGGTGACAGGAAGAATAGGAAGAATGTGCAAAAGGTAAGTAATAGCACAACAGGTTCTTTTTACACTAGACTGGGATTAAAGGGAGGTATTGTCAGTATACTGTCTGCTGAATAGGCAAGAGGAATGTCAATAAACCCAGAAGATATTTCAAATACGTTGTAGGGCCAATGACAGGGGCCATACTTTGCCATGGCACCATAATGATAAGGATCTGTTGGCACAGTGTATCTGCTTTGTGGCATGGGGGGAACTTGGTAACATCCTCTCAGAAGGACAGTGCACTGTCATTCCCCTCCTGTACCTACAGCAACACTGATGCCTGGGCCACAGCAAGAGATTGAGTCAGGAGATGTTATATCCACCCCACTGAGGCACTCATCTCCCTCACCTGTTTCACCCATTGCAAGTGTAATACAGGCATATGACATCTGGCTTGACTGCGGTTCCTTGTCTTCATAAACTGAAGTAAGGAAACACAAGAGGAAGGCTGTCATTACTGAACATTACTGAACATACAGGCAGTGTAGAACAACTCAATAAGTAGATACAAAACTACCATATTGTGCCACAAGTCTCAGCTGCCTCTTACTACAGCCAATATAACTGAACTCCCTTTCTGCATATGTTAAAAGATGCAGGAAGAAAAAAGTAGCCATCTTACTGAAGATACACAACCATGAGTGCAAAATGACAGCCACCCCCCAGATAGGTGCATGATAAGAAAAGTCAGACATCTGTGCCCACACCCACACAATTAAGCAGCTATGAATACCCCACAAAAGTAGCACTGTGATGACAGAATAAAAAGCAACACACAGAGTCCACCAAAGTTAGACACTTTTAAATCCTCATATCTATCAGCAGAAGTATTCTTTATTACAAACACAGCATCCATTGGCAGACAAAAATGTGACAAACACACTTTGGAAAACAGTAGTTACTGAAAATATGTTATGCCACTTGGAGCTTTCCTGCCAAATCTCTGCTTCGGAGACCTTCTGGGTGGTGGTTCTACAGTTCATTGTTCTTGAGCTAACATTACTCTGCTCTTTGGAGGGAGACAGTAGCCTCAATGATCAGTTCAGCAAGAACATGCTAGACTTTCATCTTACAAATTAGACGCACACAGAGTCCCAGGAGCCACTCCCGGAACTGGTTGTGCAGGAAAAGGAGCATTGTCTTGCTCTCCTTGACATATCAGACATGCTCAGTGTGAGAGATATTGGTGTCAACAGCCATTGCTGAAAAACAGCAGGGAGGCCTGGGAGTGAACCAGAAACATGAATTCTGCATTACTTGTAGTGCTGCCTTGCACTGCCATGAAGCATGATCCATGTACACGGGCAGGCAATATGCAGGATCCATCTGTCTCACAAAGTATCAGCTGCAAGCTTTGTATTCTAGTGTCATGTTATACCACATGCATACTTTACTGAAATATACCAGTACATGTGCATACATGGAAGTTAGTTTCTTATGAGACATTGCACAAACTACTGATTACCTGTGGCTTAAATGGATGGTGTGCCATCTTAAATATCAAAAAGACTATCGAAAAATTTAACAGCAGCAAAAGTGCTGTAATACAGGTTTTAGCAGCACAGAAGATTTGTCAGAAGACATGGCCACAAGGAGTTAGAGTCCTGTTGTACTGCAGTAAAAGGGATACTTCTAGTATGCTGCACATGTGAGCACTGCCTGGAAAAATCAGTATAGGTATTATCATTTGCTTATACTATTTACCTCTGTATAGCCCATACACAACTTAAGTAGTTGCATGCCTATGCGTGAATACAGCGGTTAACAGGACTCACTATCCCAAAAGTATCATGCATGCACTGCACATAAGTGCTGTGGGTCTATGTTGTGTGAACAACTATTATGCATCCCCAAGCATA
>NC_056728.1:1442756866-1442794366 GCF_019279795.1 Protopterus annectens | reverse complement strand
ATTCTGACATACACATTTGCCCCCATAGGTTATGCATTCACACACCCCTGTCTGTCCTGACACATAATAACCACTGGTACAGAGGTGCCATGGCCACATACTACTCACTAGATATTGACATACATCTGTACATCATCCCACTGCTCTGTACGACATACATGACTGTTAAAGGAGGACCAGCAGCAGTACATCTGGCAAGTATCTGGACATGACATCTCACTGGTTACGTACACTAAGCTGCTAGGCATGTAACAAAGCACTGTGCAGGCTACAGGCAGACTTGCTCAACACTGGCCTACATTTCCTATGGGGGAATGCACACGTACCTGCATATATAGCAGGCTCTACAGGCATGTCACAGCACAGAGTATGATACATCAGTGTGAAAGTGCATAACCATAGCCAATGTGAACACAGACACAGCCACGTATGGTAAGCTAGTATTATATTACAGTATATGGACTTTTTGTTCAACACCATCTTCATATGTGCCACTCACACACTAACCCTACATATACTGGGCCACTACACAGTGTGGTCCGATGCCTGTCTGTTGTATGGGAGATGTGTGTGTGTATGGCCCTACAAACATGTAAGCCAATAGGGTAGCATACAGTGGAGCAGCACATAACATCAGATAGAATGGGACCAAGAACAACGACATCTACCACAGTCTGTACACAGGCCAAAGTACATATTATCAATATACACATTGTCAACATTCACCTTACATACACAGACCTCAGTACTGTACACACAACCATAGAATGTCCAGGTGATGTCATCAGATATAACCCTTGCTATACATAACATGGTAGCAGTCTGATATCTCACGGGCTTGTTATCAGTTATGATGCCACTAATTATGGTGTACAGCACATATGCACCTCTTACTGCATGACTTATATACAAAGGTTGACAGAGTTGTAGCTGGAGGCACATACACAGGGCCAATATTGATATGTTGCTGTGATAACCTCATGCATTTACTGTTGTAACTGGGTTTGTTGCAGCATATGTCCTATGAGGGATATGAAGTCAGTAGCTCTCAAAGCTGTCACCATCTACAGATTGCAATCATCACACTACCTTCTGCAGTCCACAGATAGGTGCTCTGTGGGTAACACATGAAACAAAAGACACCACGCACTGCCCAGTCTGCAGATGACCCTACAGATAGGGTTCCCTCATAAACATAGCACTGACATGGCAGTTATTAAAACATGTAGGGCAGCCATATCCACACACACCCTGTTAAACCAACATTACTCCAAATGCAGTATAGCAGCACTTATAGTCTGTAGTCAGGTCAGGCACATCCCCCTCCTGTGTGTTGCCCTGTTTCCACAGTGTATGTTGTTACAGATAAATCCCCAATCCATCTGAGATGCTGTTTGCCAAACAACAAAACAAATACCTGCTCACAATTAATTTAAAGGCCCAACACCAACATGATGTTCCTAGCTATTGGAGTGTGTTTAAATCCAATTGGCAATGGGAATGTTACCACAGCTGTTCCACATGCAATCAGCTAGAGGAGGGCTGCAATCCATGCAGAGGTCATCAGCTGATCATGAGTATCAATTAAAATACACATGCTGCTGCCTAAGCAAATCATGTGTAGGTCTCCACATCCACCAGAGAGGGAGTGAAAGAGGCAGACAGAGGCAAAGTAAAGTCAGGGAGGGGTGGGAGACTAAAACATAAGAATGTTTGTGTCACACATCTACCAGGTCAGGGTATCAAACCCCTGATGACTATGTAGTTCTATCACATTTCTATGTAGTTATCAGATGCACCACATAGATAACATGTTCAGGAGCCCTCAAAATGTATATGTGATTTTGAGTGGCATCTGCAACAGGGATATGGTAGCTATATGGTAGGTGTAGTACACATGCCTGTCCTCATGAACAGGTGCTACTATCAACACAGCCACACTCTCACAGGGATGCACACACATTAACACACATGGCAGGGCCAGGAATACAAATCATCACTAGTGAGATTGACACAACACATTACTGTGTAGGTATCACATGCACCACAGGGGTCATACAGAGGTTATATGGAAAAAGGGTATGTGTAGATGTCTGATATTTGACAGCATTCTTCAGTATGCCAATGGGGGTTGTAGTAAGTGTGAATGTGGTCAAAAGCATCATACACCACACATACAGACACAGGGTGCCAGTACTGACATGCGTGGGTGCATTGCTTCATGGGTGCATAGTGGTCGATTGTGCCAGACAGCTATACAAGGCTAGGTGATGGGTGCACCTTGGCATCAGCCCACATGAAAATGGTCTGCATTATGGCTCAGTGGTGTAGTTTATGGATTTGCCCACACAGGTGGGTATTGTATTCACCATCCAATCACCTGGGTGACTATTGTGTGTGGCCGTTGCTGTGCATTGCTTGCCATGTATGTGTTTCTTAGTCCATGACATGGACGGCATCTGGGATGTGCACACCTCCCACATGCATGTACAGTGAAATGTGGAACTTTACCTGGGGTGTCTGGTCCATGTTGTGTACACAGATTATCATCAGATGTGCCAGTTATGGCCTTGTGGTGGGAACTGGTAAAGGACAGCAGGTTTATCCTGCACCTACATTGATAGCATGATACGGGCATTCCCTGGTGTCAGTGGCATCTGTCCATACAGAGCATATTTTCAGGCATGGTATGTCCTTTGTGGACCACAGTTGATGGCACCACAGGTGTTGCAGGTGTCCAGTGGGGAACATGGGGAAGGTGCACTGTCGGCATGTACGTGCCTATTGGACAGATGGACAGGGTGCCATGCCTCCTGTAGCCCACTGCAATCACACCATGTTTACTATCAGTGGGTAAAATGCAGGGTACTACCAACATAGTGGTTGTTGCCTAGGCAAGTGTGTGTGTATGAGACATGGGTTGAGAGTGTTCTCTGGGTAATACTAGGGTTGCTAACTTTGTTTGCCTGGCCTTGATGTCACATGTAGGGGCATGGATCTGCACCCCAGCCTCTCAGCTATTTCACATCTGTTATCCCTGTAGAGTGGATATTGTGATATATACTAGGGCCACCATATAAGAAATCTACAAAACCCACTCCACATTGAGCCCAGTTGTTGCATATTCCCAACCACCTCCACACAAGTTACAAACACAGACACACATGTCATGTCTGGGATTAGAACTCCTACCTAACTAGTTTATTACACTACAGCACTACTAAGCTATAGCATGTGCCACGGAGATTACTGGAGTACTCTTTCCCCAAAGGTGTATTTCACAATGAATGACATCAGCAGGATTGCCAAAGTAGGGCATCTGAATTGTAATGAGTGTGACTATGCTAAAACACATTGCTCCATACACAGACATTGAAACACACACAAAACATCCACAACTGCCATGTGTGTGAATATAACCCCTACCAGACTTCTATATCACACTACAGCATGAAGTTGTTCTAGGATCACCACGGGGATTACCAAAGTTCTCTTTCCCCAAAGGTGTATTTCGCAATGAATGACATCAGCAGGATTGCCAAAGTAGGCCATTTGAATTGTAGTGAGTGTGGCTAGGCTAAAATGCATTGCTCCCCACACAGACACTGAAACACACACAACACATCCACAACTGCCATCTGTGGGAATAGAACCCCTAACAGAGTTTTATATCACACTACAACATGAAGCTGTTATAGGATGCATCACAGGGATTACTGGAGTACTCTTTTCCCCAAAGGTGTATTTCACAATGAATGACATCAGCAAGATTGCCAAAGTAGGGAATTTGAATTGTAATGAGTATGGCTAGGCTAAAATGCATTGCTCCCTACACAGACATTGAAACACACACAAAACATCCACAACCAACATGTGTGGGAATAAAACCCCTACCAGAGTTCAATATCACACTACAGTATTAAGCTGTTATATGATGCACCATGGGGATTACTGGAGTACTCTTTCCCCAAAGGTGCATTTCACAATGAATGACATCAGCTGGATTTCCAAATTATGGCATTTGAATTGTAGTGAGTGTGGCTAGGCTAAAATGCATTGCTCCCTACACAGACATTGAAACACACATAAAACATCCACAACCAACATGTGTGGGAATAGAATCCCTACCAGAGTTCTATATCACACTACAGTATGAAGCTGTTATTGGAAGCACCACAGGGATTACTGGAGTGCTCCTTCCCAAAGGTGTATTTCACAATGAATGACATCAGCAGGATTGCTAAAGTAGGACATTTGAATTCTAGTGAGTGTGGCTAGGCTAAAATGCATTGCTTCCTCCACAGACAGAGACACACACACACACAGTTGCCATGTCTGTGACTAGATCTCGTACCTAACTAGTTCATTACACTACAGCAGTACGCAGTTATAGGATGTGCCACAGAAGTTACTAGGCTACAGCTTTCCGAAAGGTGTATTTCAAACTTTATGACATCAGCAGCCTTGACAAAGTAGGGCATTTGAATTGTAGTGAGTGTGACTAGCCTAAAAAGCATTGCTCTCTACACAGACGGTGACACACACACACACACACACACACACACACACACACACACACACACACACACACACACACACACACACACACACACACACACTCACACACACAGTTGCCATGTCTGGGATTAGAACTCTTATCTAACTAGCTTATCACACTACAGCTGTACGCAGATATAGGACATGCCACAGAGATTACATGGCTACACCTTTCCGAAAGATGTATTTCACAGTGTATGACATCAGCAGCCTTGACAAAGTACGGCATTTGAATTGTAGTGAGTGTGACTAGCCTAAAAAGCATTGCTCTCTACAGAGATGGTGACACACACACACAGTTGCCATGTCTGGGATTAGAACTCCTACCTAACCAGTTTATTCCACTGCTGCAGTACTCAGTTATAGGATGCACCGTGGGGATTATTGTGCTATAGCTTTCTGAAAAGTGTATTTCACAGTGTATGACATCAGCAGCCTTGACAAAGTAGGGCATTTAAATTGTAGTGAGTGTGACTACCCTAAAAAGCATTGCTCTCTGCACAGACACACACACACACACACACACACACACACACACACACACACACACACACACACACTTGCCATGTCTTGGATTAGGACTCCTACCTAACGAGTTTATCACACTACAGCACTACGCAGTTGTAGGAAGCACCACAGAAATTACTGGCCTACACCTTTCACAAGGGTGTATTTCAAAGTGGATGACCTCAGCAGGCTTGTCATAGTATGGCTATGAGGAGGGCAGTGTGTGTGCATGGGCCATAACCCATTCATATAGAGGTTGACACACCACATGCGGGCACACGCAGGGTTATATTCCACAGGTACGTGTATATAGCTGCTAGATGACTACTTCCTTGTACAGTCACGTTGCACAGCTCACACCTGCACCACATAGTCCGTAATGCTGACAGATACCAGTGGCTAAGGTCTACAGTGAGTGACATCCTGTGTGCTGGGTGGGACAGGCATCATAATGGATGGCCCCTTGTGACAGTCACTCACTTCCACACATCTGTATATGTCTACGTTTGGCTTATTATAGTGTGCTGTCCTTAGATATATGCCTATATACCTATCCACTGTGTGTGCAAAGCATGAGTGCTGCATACTGAGGAGTGTCTGAACTAACATCTGCAACTGCCAGATATGTCTGGTCCACTGTTGTTTACAGACATGGCCTTCATTTGTTTAAGTGTGTGAGCATGCCCAGTATGACCTTTTGGTATGTTGTTGGCTGACATTGCCTTCATTTCTCTAAGTGTGTGAGCATGCCCACTATGCCCTTCTGTATTGAATGTGTGGATCGATTCCAGGTAGATAGTAAAGCAGTGCAGACCTTTGTATTTTACACCTACAGCTAGCATACTGTTTCTGCAGGGTATCCATCAATCATTTGGCAATATGGGGACAAAATGTGCAGGGGATAGTGTGTACTGTAGGTGATTGTGTCTGTACTGCTTCAGCTGCATGGTACTGCTGTTAGCAGAGATATTCAGACATGTGTACTGTTATACACAGTGATGTTTTCTGTCCTCATGTACTGTCAGGTGGACATTCTTGCTCACAGTGATGACTTGGGGGACAAGGGTGACTGCAGCTGTGTCTGGGATTGTGGGCAGACCTCTATGTATTCATGGTAAGTTATGCCATTCTGGAGGGGAAGCTGCAGACACTTGGTGCTGATTTTGTGTATCCAGTTCAGCATGTTGGTACAGTGCTGGCAGAGGATCCCATATTTGTCCGCCCATCAACATGACAGCATGGCCTTATCTTGCTGTGGCAATGCCTCACAGCTGTACAGATTTGCACAGGCTAGCCAGAGGCAGGGGCCATAGGTCAGTACATTTACCCTATTGTGGTGTACGGACAGGTGTGCAGCCACCCATTTATGTGTTTACAGCCAGGGATAGTGTGTGCACACAGCTTGGTGTTGGACCCGGAACATTCCATGCTGCCCATGCTTCCACACCCCCCTCTGTTATTCTAACCTTTTCCATACATTATGCATATATTCTCTGATACTTTCCCTAAGGGTATCACCACATCACAGGTGTGTGTGTTAGTGTTGGTCCACAGTTCATGCCGTGGGACATGGTGGACATGTTACTGTGGTTTATCCACATGGCCTTGCATATGGCTTATGTGGAGTGTTTTATGCTATTATTTGGGTGTCCATGACATAGCATGCATTGGCATTACGTGTAAGACACGGACTTTGGCAGGCTCCTCTGGGGCATTAGGTGTTGGTGCAGGCCAGATATGGCAGGCCGTTGCATTCTGTCAGTCCTACAGTTCCAGACCACCATGCAGCATATTCCCCTGGGGTGACAGGGTAGGTGTGATAGTTGTTCATGCCAATACCTTCTATTAGTCTTGATCAGGTGGTGTGTATGCTTGCAGGGTGCTAACTACAGCTAAGGATACACCTGCATGGGACACCTGCACTGCATGGTGCAGTCTTCCACTATTGCCATATATAGGTGGGGTCTTACTGTACCCATTCCTCACAGCTGGGATATTGCCAGAGAGGTGCCTGTGGGTGTTGTTTGCATAGCTGGATGCATGTCTGCTATGGACACTACTTGCATCTGGCACACAGATATGCATGGGGCATTACAGTTATGCTGGTATGTGCAGGTACATCAGCTGATTCCCAATACATCAGTCCTACCTCCTTTGTGACCTGCAGGTGTTCAGGCAGACATCACCAGTATCCCCTACTACAGGTCCAGTTACTGTGATGCAGATGTATATGTACAAATCCAAAGGTGTCTCCATTTCACAGTGACACAATATATAATGTATGTCTGGGGTACTTTCCCCTGTTTACTGCTTGTATATCTAGCCCAACAGCCATGCCATGTCAGTCTTTCAGATGGTGACACATATTACCACCATACATTTACAATGGCTTGTACTAGCATGTGTTAAACTGGTGGGGATTGTCTTTGGTGCTGCAGTTGTGAGGGCTTGTCCCTGTCATCAGCATTAGTGGGCAATAGCCACCGGGTCTTATATCAACACGCATACATACCGAACACTCTCACACATTATGAAACACACACCATCCTAACACACACATACCTGCATATTGTGCAAATGCTACAACCTATCCTGCTACCTTGGCCACCTCTGGGGATCTGTGCTTCACTCGTATTATACCTACTCATACATGTTACTACATTTATACACATGATTGGTGGGGGCACACCTGAGTGTCACTACATTTCTACACTGGATCGGGGGAAGGGGCATACCTGTCTGTGTCCACATGTCTACATAGGTGTGGGGACCACACACACCTGAACAAGAACTCCATAATGAGGCACACGCACAGACCAGAATAATAATAGAGCATGTGTTTGGGATGCTCAAGTGACAGTTCCAGTGCTTGGACATATCCGGTGGAGCCTTGCAGTGCTCACCCAGCTACATTTACCCAAATTGTCATTGTATGTCCCATGCTACACAACATGATCCTGCAGAAACAGCTGTGGCAGGAACTGCATAGGGCAGGGGACACAGCCCCCCACCATTGCCAAGGCCTGCACAGGCACAGAGTGACTCAGGGGAGGAACAACCTGAGCCTGCCCCAGTAGGCAGAAGGAGGCATGCCCAGTATGCCCAGGCCTTGGCAAAGAGGCTACGCATAGCGCATACACTGACACAGTAGGAACCCAGGGAATGAAACCTCTCTCTGACTCACACATACAGTAAAAGGGATGCCAAACATGACACTACCTGTGCTTAACCATGTATCAGGAGTGTACTATATGCATCTGACATAGTCAGCCCTCCAGCACCATCCTCAATTCTGGTACAGCCACAAGGTAAGTCACTCTCCCTATTAATTGCTGAATAGAGTATTATGTTTTGTTACTTGTATCTATGGTATGGTTTGAGCATGCAAGGAAATCGGGTGACTGAATGGGATGCCAGCAGATAGTAGACACCTATATTGGCAGCATGAAATTTGTAACAAATACTGGTGTCACAATAGTAGCCATACTAGACAAGGTGACAGAACCCACTGCAGGAAATGTGGTGGGCCAAATGTGTGTCCATAGGACACACACACATGACAGTCAGTGAGGCTCACAAAACCAACAACAGTCCCAGCCAGCAGGACAGGTGTAGACAAACACAAAGAAAGGCTGTGCTAAGGCCTCTGATTGATGGCTATGGAGAACAGCCCCCCTCCAGACCTACACAGACAGACTACAACAGGGCAGGCAGTGGGATGTTAGTTCTGAAGGGTAAGAAGTCTGAAACTGAAATGTAGGTCAATAAAACCTAAGAACTGTAGTACACTGATATGCTTCTAGTCTGCATGATAGGTCAGAATACAGAATGAAATGGAGTAACTGAAATACCAGTACAGTCATAGT
Source organism: Protopterus annectens (assembly GCF_019279795.1). NCBI lineage: Eukaryota > Metazoa > Chordata > Ceratodontiformes > Protopteridae > Protopterus > Protopterus annectens. The sequence goes on along the minus strand of NC_056728.1, from coordinate 1,442,785,436 downwards.
AAAGGTGTACAGTTGTCAGGTGTGCCCCCCACCACAATCCTATGTAGAAATGTAGTAACATGTATGTGTAGGTATAATAACAGTGGAGCACAGATTACCTGAGCCAACCAAAGTAGCAGGATAGATTGTAGCATGTGTACAATATGATGGGCTGTGTGTGTTAGGTTGGTGTGTGTTGTATATTGTGTGAGGGTGGTCAGCATGTAAGCATAGTGGGTTTTGTCCGGGTTGCCATTGGCCAGTACTGCTGATGACAGGGCCAAGTTCTCACAACTGCAGTGCCAAACACAATGCATCACAGCAAGATACATTCCAGCAGTAAGCCATAGTAATTGTTCGAATGTAATATATGTCACCATCTGAAAGATGGACATGGCATGAATGTGGGCCCAGACATACAAACAGTACACAGGTGGAAGTACCCTAGACAGACAGTGCATAAAATGTTACTGTCAAATTGCACACATTTGGAATTGTAAATCCAGGTTAGCAGCACAATAGTTGGGTTTGTAGTATGGAATACTGATGTTGTCTGGCCAAACACTGGCAGAACACAAAGGTCACAGGTATGAAGTAATGAGAAACTGCTGATGTCCCTGCACAAGCCAGCATAAGTGGAATGCCCCATGTATATCTGTGAGTCAGCTGGAAGTAGCTTCCATAGCACACATGCACCCAGCTCACCTCACCGTCAGCCACAGATACCTCACATGTCTTATCCCTGCTGCTGGGAATGAGTGCAATATGACCCCCACCTCTGTATGGAAATAGCCACAGAATGCAGCATGCTGAAGAGGTGTCCCATGCAGGTGTATCCCTAGCTGTAAGCAGTACCCTGCCAGCATCCACACCACTGGATCAATAATGACAGAAACTATTGACATTAACACCTTGCACACCTACCCTGTCACCCCAGGGGAATATAGTGGCTTTCAGCCTGGGACTGTAGGAGTGACACAATGTAATGGCCTGCTACAGATGGCCTGCATCACTACCAAATGCTCTAAAGCCCTCTGTTAAAGGGCTGTGTCTCACCCATACTGCCAATATATATGTTATCTCGTGGACACCCAAATAACAACATAACACAGTCCACAGAACCCAAATGCAAGGCCATGTAGACAAATCCCAGTAACATATCCACCATGTCCTACTGCATGAACTGTGGACCAACACCAAAATACTGTTGGGGATGAAGTGATAACTATATGGAAATTATCAGATAATGTTTGCATAATGTTTGGAAGAGGATAGAATAACAGAGGAGGGGTAGGAGCATGGACGCCATATAGTGTGTGAATTCTGAAACTCAGCCATGTGCACATACTATCCCTGCTTGCAGACACAGGAATGGGTGGATACAAACCTGCTTGTAAACCACAATGTGAAGGGTTAATGACCAGAAATATGAGCCTTGCCTCTGGGTAACCTGTGTGAATCTGTACAGCTGTGAGGTATGGCCATCAGCAAGATATGGCCATACTGTGATGGATGTACAAGCATAGGATCCTCAGCCATTACTGTACTGAGGTGCTGAACCATTTACACAGACCCATCAGCAAGTGTCTGCAGCTTCTCCTCCAGAATGGCATGATTGTGCAAGAATATGTAGGCTGCAGACCACAATACTGGACACAGCTTCATTCACCCTGTGTTCCCCAGGAAATTACTGCAAGCAAATATGTATACCTGACAGTAGTTAATGACATAAAACATCACAGTGTAAAACAGTACATATGTCTGAATATCTCTGTTAACACCAAACCCATGTAGCAGAAGCAGCACAGACACAATTACCTATAGTAACCCACCATCCTTTGCCCATTTTGACCCCATAATGTCAACCAATCTACAGATATCTCACAGAAACTGGTTGCTAGCTGTAGGTGTAGAACACAAAAGCCTGCACTGGAGTACAACCTACCTCGAATGGATTCACACATTCAATACAGAAGGTCATACTAGGCATGCTTCCACACTTAGAGAAACAAAGTCCATGTCTGGAAACAAAGCCCATGTCTGACAACAAAATAATGAAAGGTCATACTGGGCATGCTCCCACACTTACGGAAATGAAGCCCATGTCTGGCAACTACAGTGGACTATACATATCTGACAGTCACAGATGTTTGTGCACACACTCCACATTGCACACCAGTCATGCCTTGCACACACATTGGATTGGAATACACACATATATCCAAGGACAACACACTATAATAGGGCAAATTTACACATACACAGATGTATGGAAGAGAGTGACAGACAGTGACAAAAATCCTCCCATCATGAGGCCTGTCCCACCCAGCACACATCCAATTGGCTAAAACTACATGATGTGCAAATGTCAATCACTGTAGACATTTGCCTCTGGTATCCCTCAGCAATATAGTGTCTGTGGTGCTTGTGATAACTGTGTAACATGACTGTACACATCATTATTCATCTAGCAGTTGTATACACATACCTGTTAAATTTAAACCTGTGTGTGACTGAGTGTTGTGTGTCTGCTTCCAGATGAATGGTTTATGGCCCATGCACACACACTGCACTCCCCCTTGCTCTACTTTGTCAAGCCTGCTGATGTAATTCATCTTGAAATACACCTTTGGTGAATGAGTAGCCTTATAAGTGCTGTGGCTTGTGCTATAACTGAGTAATGCTATAGTAAGATGTACTAATTAGGTAGGAGTTCTAATCCCAGACTTGGTAACTGTGAGTGTGTGTGTTTGGTTGTGTCTGTGTGTAGGGAACAATGCTTTTGTGATAATCCACAGTCACTACACTCCCCATTGCCCTACTTTTGCAAGCCTGCTGATGTCATTCACCTTGAAATACACATTTGAGGAAGGAGTAGCCCAGTAAGCTCCGTGGCATGTGCTATCACTGCATAATGCTGTAGTGTGATGCTCTAATTAGGTAGGAGTTCTAATCCCAGACATAGCAACTGTGAAACTTTGTGTGTGTGTTTGCATGTGTAGGGAACAATGCCCTACTTTGGCAGGCCTGCTGATGTCACTCACTTTGAAATACATATTTGGGGAAGGAGTAGCCCAGTAAGCTCCATGGCACATCCTATAACTGTGTAATGCTGTAGTGTGATGTACTAATTAGGTAGGAGTTCTAATCCCGGACATGACTGTGAAACTTTGTGTGCTTGTTTGTATGTGTAGGGATCAATGCTTTTGAGGCCATTCAAAGTCACTACAATTTGCAAAATGCATGAGCCAATAATGACAAAACTGCCCAATTCAGAACATTTCCATCATAAATGTCTGCTTACACACACACAAACAATATATATATATATATATATATATATATATATATATATATATATATATATATATATATATATAAAATATAAAAAAACAGAATGACAGTAGAGTAAGCCATAGGTATCTTACACAGCTTCTCCTGCTTATTTTTAATTTCAGTTTTTTTGGGGGAGGCAAAAGGCCAAAAACCAGGGACACATTTTAAACATTGCTTATATAATTTTAGAAAGTTGCTAGAATAAAATGTTACCACCATGTATTTCACGGCCAAGTCTTGAACCCAGAAGAACCATCTGCACTACAGTCAGAGAAACATACCACTACGCCAAATCAGCAGTTCCTAGAAAGGCAGCAAGACTGAAACTTAAATGGCCATCAGTTAGTTAATTCAGTTCTCACTTCTCACCATAGCTCTCAACCTCTTAGCACAAAATACCTGGACAAAGCCAATAATGGGGGAATACAACCCCAAAATAAGGACACATTTCAAATACTGATCTTATAAACTTAAAAAAAACTGCTATAATAAAAGATTTTGTGTTACCATTTATAGTCTGAAGACTATGAAGTCTGAAATTCAAATGCCTGTTATTATTTAGTTAATTACACACACACACACACACACACACACACACACACACACACACACACACACACACACACACACACACACACACAGACACTCACACACACCTAAAGAAAAACTCAAGACATATATACATAGAAACATGCAAAGTTATCTTTCTTGAGTGACTATACCTCTGATGAGTCACTGTGAAGAAATGAATGAAAAAAAATCAAAAATCATGGAATACAAGGTACTGCACCCACCCCCTGCCCTACTGCCCCTGATTTTGCCACATAGTACTGCTGCTCTGTCTGTCAAGGAATGATTCACTTTCTGCTAAAGATTATCATTAGTTAATAATGCCAGACATTAATTACATCCTTCTTATTGTTTAACAAATGCATGCCGGTTGCCGGTAGACTGCCTGTTGCAGTCAGCATTGTTTTGGTCTTTCTCTTGCTCATGCTCTCTCTCCATTAATCTCTCTTTCAAACACACACACACACACACACACACACACACACACACACACACACACACACACACACACACACACACACACACACACACACAGACACACACACACATATATCCTTCCTTGTTCAAAGAAAAGCGACGACCTTAACTTAAGCAAAACAAGTAGCTGATCCGATCCTGTAAGCAGCAAGTGCAAAAGCAATATATTTATTTATTTTATTTTATTTTATTTTACATTTGTTGACCGGGCTAGTCTAACTAGATATATGCCCATTTTCAGTAGAGGCCCGGGGAGATAAGCTCCAAGATAGGACAATGGAATTAACACAATTACAACTAGGAAACATGAGACAAATAAATCCAATTAACAGTAGCTATTAGAGGTTATTACAGTAAAATTTACAGTGCAGAATACAGGCATAACATAGGATGCTAATACAATCAAGGTATTTTATAGATAGATAGTATAATAGATTAAATAGGATGGAGTTGCTGTTAATGAGTAGATGGGGTAGGAAGAGCAAAGTATTTAGAGACATATAGACTAGTCAGGTTTTGAACAGGGGCATAACCAGTGAGTTTTGAGGAACACTTTCAATTTGTTTTTGAAACAGGATAGTGAGGGAAGTGTGGAGAATTCATTTGGGAGGAGATTCCAGGCTTTTCCAACAATATTAGAAAAAAGGGAGTCACCAGCCTTGTTGTTTGGCTTAGTTCATAGGTTCATAGGTTCATACTAGGCTATCTGCCCTAGGGCATTTATAAGCCTAGCCAGAGTGTGTTTGGCTTTCGTCACCCATTTTAAATTAATTTTGCTATGCCCTTTTTCGAGGTTAGTATACTGTGCCTCTGTCTAACAGTGACACAGAAGTGATACCCGGGGTAAACCTACGATCTCCCATCCACTCATCAAGATTCCTCTTGAAGAGAGTCAATGAGGGACTCTGCCTAACCTGGACTGGGATTTTATTCCAGAGTGAAGGGAGCCTCTGGGTTATGAATCTGTCCCTCCAGCATGTCCTATTTATTTCAGTGCTGAGGTTCAAGTCTCTTGAGCATGTAGCTCGATGGGATTTGGATTTTCTGAGGTGCAGCATGTCCATTAATTCTGGGTTGGACATGGTTTTATACATCAGGCACAGATTGCCTCTGAGCAGGTGGTATGCCACTGAATAGAGCTGGAGTTTCTTTAACCGGGCAGCATATGGCATCTGTTTGAGCCCTTTGATCCTCTTGGTGAGGTACTTTTGGGGTCTTTCCAGTTGCTGCAGGCGTCTGGTAAGGTACATCCCAAAAGGGGCATTGTACTCAATTATGGGCCTGATGAGGGATGAGTAAAGAGGCACAATGACCTCCCCTGATCTAGATGTGAATCCCTTCATGATTAGGTGGGCTATATAAAATGTTTTTCTAACCACTTTGGCCACGTGGTTGTCAAATGAGAGATTGCTATCAACTTGGGTCCCCAGGTCCCTAATTACTTCTTCTGTACTTAATGGATTACCACCTATGTGGTAATTTGTGGGCACTTTGTTTTTGCCAAAGGGGATGACTATACACTTTTTGGCATTTAGCTTGAGGCCATGGCTCTGGCACCAGTTGTCTGTTTCTATGAGGCCCTTTTGGAGGATGCTTGTGTCGGATGGAGAGTCAATTATGGCGCCCAGTTTGCAGTCATCTGCGAACTTGGTCAGCCACAGTCCTTCCGTGTTTGCCTGTACCACCAAGAAATATATACCGAACAAGAGAGGTCCCAGGACTGAGCCTTGTGGAACGCCACTTGTAACTGGTTTGGAGTCTGACATGGCTCCAGCAATTCTAACCATGTGGGTTCTGTCCTTGAGCCAGTTTGCAACCCATCCAGTGACATAGGGGTTTATATTTAAGCTGGTGAGCTTATCTATAATGCCTGAGTGGGGTATTGTATCGAAAGCTTTTGCAAGATCCAGGTAGGCTGTGTGGACCACCTTCCCCTCGTCAATGGCCTTGGTGACTGTTTCAAAGAAATTGACCAGGTTTAAGAGGCAGGATCTGCCCTTAACAAAGCCGAACTCGGTAGGATCCGGTGTCTGTAGGTCCCCAATATCTTTATTTATGAGGTCCATGATGATCCTTTACATAGCTTTGCAGACCAAGCTAGTCAGGCTTATGGGGTGATAGTTTCCAGGATCCGTTGAGGCACCACCTTTGTGGAGATGGACCACTGTTGCTGTACACCACTCTTTGGGTACATATCCTGTAGTAAGGCTGAGACTGAACAGTAGTTTTATGTTTGGGTTTAGCTCTTCTTGGAGTTCGTGTAGGACGCAGCCCGGGACACCGTCTGGTCCCATTGATGCTGTGTTTTTTGCTTTGGAGAGGGTGGCTCTTATCTGAGCATCTGAGATGTCAGGGGGGCAGCACTCTGCTGGGATAGATATTTGTCCTTTTGGTGGGGAGAGGGGGGAGAAGTTTGCGCTGAACCTGTCAGCTAGGATGTTGGCAATGTCTGTGGGTTCGGTGTATTTTTTGTCATTTTGGACTAATTCTGAGCATATCTGGGAATTCCCACCCAGGTTCCTAACATAACTAAAGAAAGCCTTGTGATTATCCTTAGTGTCCTGTGCAATTTTTCTCTTGAAGCTGGCCTTAGACGATTTTATGAGTGCCCATAGTTTTTTGCTAATACTGATCAGAGATGCCTTTCCTTTTTGGGATTTTGCTCTATCATGTAGTAGCTTCCTCCTTCTATTGTATAGTTTGTTTATGGCTGGGGTCCACCAGACAGGACATCTGCCTTTGGAGGATTGGGTCTTGGTTTTATTTGGGATTGCATGATCCATGTATTCCTGAAGGTGTTAATAGAATGCGTTTATAAAGGATTCTGCGGTCTGGGCCGTATTTTCCACAGGCCCGGGGGGCTTTGAAAGATTCCTCCTCGGTTTTGAGGAGTGTGAAATTTGCTTTAGAGAAGTTTTTCACTGTGGTTTTCTGGGCAGGGGGTGGGGTCGGGATGTGAATATCCAGTGAGATTAGTTTATGGTCTGATCTTACCAGTGAGGGATACACTTCTGGTCTGGAGCATAGAGTCCCCATGTTGGTGATGATCAGGTCCAGTATGTTTTCCCCTCTTGTGGGAGTGGTAGCAAGTTGTTCCATAGCATTTGAGTTTATAAATTCTAGGAACCTTTGGGCTAGGGTGTTGGAGCTAGAGTAATGCTCTCAGTCTATGTTTGGGTGGGTAGTTGAAGTCGCCCAATATAATGGTGTTTGGCGAGACCTTCATATTTTCCAGTGTTCTCAGGAAGGCTGAGTGGGGTTCCTGGGTTTGGGAGTGTGGTCTGTAGCAGGCTATAAACTGGAAGGCAGTTTTACCCACTGTTAGTTGCACATGGATAGTCTCTGATGCTTCGTGCTGTGCCTCCAACCTGGAGGTGTGGGTATCTTTGACAAATATTGATACTCCCCCTCCTTTTGTGGTTCGGTCCAAGTTATGGGGCCGAAAAGCATGGTATGAGGTATAACCTGGTGGTGCTGGGGTGCTCTTGGGAGCCTTGAACCAGGTTTCTGTTACTGCACAGATATTGATGTTCTCCATGCTAAGGAGAGTTTCGAGTGTGTGCATCTTGAGATTTAGACTTCTTGCGTTGAGTCGCATTACTCTTAGTTTCTTATCCCTTGTGATACCTATGGAGGTGGGTTTGTCTTTTGAGCCTTGCCTAAAAAAGGCACTATGGGGGTAGCAAGAGCCTTTGCCAATATCCAAAAGCCCAGGTGTGACAGGTGCAAGCCTTCCCTAGTGAAGCATCGCGGCTTGTCGAGCATGTCATCCCAGGCTGACAGGCATTGGATCCCCTATGAATGACACCAATACTTAAGCCAATTGTTGAAATTGATCATCTTGTCTTCATATTGTGGCATCATTCTTGGTGAGGGTAAGATGCTACTCAAGGTCAGGGTCATACTGGCCTGGGCTACATGCTCAGAGAGCTCCTCTATGTCTCTTTTCATGTAGTCCAGGGAGGCACATCTCAGGTTATTCACACCAGCATGGACAATGACTGAGTCATATTTGTGCTTGCCTTGGAGTGACCTGAGTGCGTGTGTTATGTGGTGGATCCTAGCGCCTAACAGGCAGCTCACCATGACCTTCTCCTTGTTCAGCCCGGTGAGTGGGACGTCAGTATGCCTGATGATAGAGTCACCTATTACAAGTGTATCAGGTGTGTCGTTTAGCCTTAAGGGCTGTGACTGTTCGGCACACTGGCTTTGTGAGCTATGTGTTGCACGTGTTTTGTTTTGGGGTAGCGGTTGCTTGGGTGTCTGCTTTGGAGGTCTCTGCTGCTTAGGCAGATTTTTATTTAGAGCCTCCGAGTATGTTTTTGTGTGTTTATGTGTTTGGTTTGCTGTCGTGGTAGGTCTGTGTGAGACTGGAATTGTAGTGAGTGTGGTTTCCTTCTCCTCCTGACTGTTTACGCCAGTACTGAGTTGAGAGAGCTTAGCCTCCAGTTTGGCTATATGGTTGCATCTCTCACATGTGTTGGAATTTGTTGGGAGGAGGAGAGGGTTGTCTGTGTACATGAGGCAGTTGTAACATTGCCTCAAGATTCCCAGATTCACCAGCTGGACCGGAGAGGAGATTGACAACTGACCTTTAGACATGCTAGAATAGTATTAGGAATTCCTTTATAATTGAAAAAAAGGGCCAATGGGGAACAAGGTACTCAAGGGGAGTTTGTGAGGGTGTAGTGCTTTTAATTTTTTAGTGCTGACTTAGTGAGCAAGTGCCAGGTAACTTAAATGCAATGTGTTACAGGTAACTTAAATGCAAAAAATGACAAACAGTAACTTTCTTTCAAGTGAAACAAGGAAATAAGTACAGTAAGCAATGCAGATATCACTAGGGATCCACAGAAGCGCTGAAAGGCCATGTTTTAGGTGGAATTAGTGTTTCAGGGAAATAACAAGCAAACAAACAACAAGCATACAGACAAAGCTAGATTCAGCAGGCCTGGATCTAGTCTATGCTACAGCAAACAAATTGTACCAATTTCAGTAAGAAACAGTTCAAATATGCAGGCACTATAAGCCTTTAACCAGAAATTCCCAGCTCAGAAGGGCAGAGTCCAGCCTCTCCTCCCAAAAGAGTGTAGACCACGAACCCTCTTAATGTAAAATAACTGGCCTGAAGCCCAAGTGCTTAAACCAGAATTAATACACTTTTAGAATAACAGACACTGAGCCCTCAATCAGCAGTTCCCAACTTAGAAGGATGTAAGCTACCTGTTTTGCCACTACAGTGCAGACCACAAACCTTCTTAATGTAAAACAGCTGGTCTGAAGCCGAAGTGCTTAAACTAAAAGGCTTAGAATGAGTTACACCAAACAGTAATAAATGCAATTGAGTACTTTTAAGATGACGCAAAATCAAAATAAAGTAGGAAGAAACACAAATACAGTAAATGCAGATACTTTTTTTTAAGTGGAAAGAGAGAAAGGAAAGAGAGAATGGAGAAGCAGAAACTAAGCTGATTGGCCTTCCCAAATGTGCTCCCTGTACTGGGTAGAATGAGGTAATGACACTAGACTGGGAGGAGGGTCCCAGATCAAATTTACACTAGGGGCGGGCAACTGTAAAGCCACCAACTATAAAAACACTATACCAACAGTGAGGGAGGGTGGGAAACAGACTGCAGAAATGTTTCTCACAGCTGAAAAGCAGCAGTGAGCCTTTAAATGAAAGTTTTAAACAGCTAAAGGAGCCACTAGAAAAAAAGAGTTTAACTGCAACATGTTATCAGAAACAAACAACCCAACAGATGCTTAATAAAAGTGGACAATTTCCAGTTATTACCTCACACACAGTGAAACTAGCTAGAAGAATACACAGTACACAAAGTGCTACAAATAACAAAGAAATAAAGAACAAAATAAACAAAAAACAGGATACTTAATGTTATATATTACAGCTCCGAGTTTCCTCAGTGCCCTTCCTTTGATAAGCTCAGTGTGAAATGGCAGAACACTCACAACTGAACTTCTTAGGTAATAGAAAGTTGAAACCTGAGACAGATTTTAAGAAAGAAATCTCAAAAGAGCCATTGAGGTGCTTAGTCTAAGCTGTAGTCCAGGTGACCTCAGTCAGCCAATGACCTCAAACAATTCTCTCTCACTGAAATGCCTGACGGCTTTGGCTAAACCAAGATGTCCCTGAATATGTGCTCAGACACACAGCCTCCACAAACACTAGGCCCAAATACAAGCCTGAATATGGAAATGCTACAAATATCCCCACTACTTAGAACAAACTGCAGAAATATTTCTCACAGCTGAAAAGTAGCAATGAGCCATTAAATTAAAGTTTTAACCATCTAAAGGAGCCTCTAGAAAAAAGAGTTTAACTGCAACAAGTTATCAGAAACAAACAACCCAACAGATGCTTAATAAAAGTGGACAATTTCCAGTTAATACCTCACACACAGTGAAACTAGATAGAAAAATACACAGTACACAAAATGCTATAAATAACAAAGAAATAAAGAACAAAATAAACAAAGAACAGGATACTTAATGTTATATATTATAGCTCCAAGTTTCCTCAGTGTCCTTCCTTCGATAAGCTCAGTGTGAAATGGCAGAACACTCACAACTGAACTTCTTAGGTAACAGAAAGTTGAAACCTGAGACAGCTTTTAAGAAAAAAATCTCAAAAGAACCAATGAGGTGCTTAGTCTAAGCTGTAGTCCAGGTGACCTCAGTCAGCCAATGACCTCAAACAATTCTCTCTCACTGAAATGCCTGATGGCTTTGGCTAAATTAAGATGTCCCTGAATATGTGCTCAGACACACAGCCTCCACAAACACTAGGCCCAAATACAAGCTTGAATATGGAAATGCTACAAATATCCCCACTGCTTAGAACAAACTGCAGAAATGTTTCTCACAGGTGAAAAGCAGAAGTGAGCCTTTAAATGAAAGTTTTAAACAGCTAAATGAGCCTCTAGAAAAAAGAGTTTAACTGCAGCAAGTTATCAGAAACAAACAACCCAACAGATGCTTAATAAAAGTGGACAATTTCCAGTTAATACCTCACACACAGTGAAACTAGCTAGAAAAATACACAGTACACAAAGTGCTATAAATAACAAAGAAATAAAGAACAAAATAAACAAAAAAACAGTATACTTAATGTTATATATTATAGCTCTGAGTTTCCTCAGTGGTATGTACTAGAAGTTTCTGAGAAGACCTTAAGGATTCCAGGTTTTTATAGGGAGTGATTAGTGTGGAAAGAATAGGAGTTTTGGAAGGTTTGTAAAGAGTGTTGTGGACTATAGTTAGTTGATGGAATTTAATCAGATTTTGTAGTTCAAGCCATACCAGCTGCTTTAAATTAATGCAGTGATGGGTTCTGAATGGGTTGCCTGTTGCAAATCTGGAAATGTTATTGTAAGACATTTCCAATTTGCTAAGATTATTTTTAGATAGGTTAGTAAAAATAGGTGAGGCATAAAGAAGAGAAGAGATTAGATGAGTGTGTGCTATTGTGGTTCTAGCTGAAGGTAGGAGGAAGGATTTTGTCCTATAGAGAGAGCCTAGCTTTTTGTTGACAGTTTTTATAGTATTGTTAATATGGGTATCGAAGTTCAGATTATTGTCAATGGTGACACCTAATAGTTTGGTGGTTGGTTCAGAGGATATAATAGTTTTATTGGTAGAGTTAACTGAGAAATCAAATGGGGGGGGGGACTTCTTAGTGGGAGAGAAAAGGAGGAGTTTAGTCTTTTTGGGGTTTAGGAGAAGGCATCTATGTGTGAACCATTGCTCAACTGTGTTAAATGCTTGTTGGGTAAGAGAGAGAAGTTCAGAAGAGGAGGGGGCTGAGCATATCAGTGTAGAGTCATCTGCATATTGTATGCATGTAGTTTGGGGGATGGCAAGGTGAAGGCCATTAATGAATATGGAAAAAAGTAGGGTTCCAAGGATGGACCCTTGAGGGGCACCCAGGTTGATGGGCAGGTGAGTAGAGAGAGACTTGTTCCAAAGTATGGCCTGTTGTATTTTATCGAGGTAGGACTGGAACCACTTTATGGAGGATGAATCTAGTGACAGGGATTTCAGTATTTTGATGAGAATTTGGTGATTTACCATGTCAAAAGCTTTAGACAGGTCAATAAATAGTGCTGAAGAGAGTTTGTTTAGATTGCGGTTTTTGTTGATACAATCTGTGAAGGAAAGGAGGGCAGTAGTAGTGCTATGCGATGGTCTGAAACCATGTTGACAGTTGGCTAGTAAGTTATTTTGTATTAGATGGTTGAGTAATTGTCTGTGAATGCATTTTTCCATGACCATATAATATATGACCAAAACAAGTAGCTGATCCGATCGCAAAAGCAATATATGACCAAAACAAGTAGCTGATGCTGATCCAATCGCAAAAGCAATATGCAATAGGACCAAAACAAGTAGCTGATCCGATCCTGTACACAGCGAGTGCAAAAGCAATATGACCAAAGTAGCGACGACCTTAACTTAAGAAACACAAGTAGCTGATCCGATCCTGAAAGCAACGACCTTAAACAAAAACTACAGTACACAGAACAGAAGCAGAAACCTTAATGAATAGTTCACAGTACAGAAGAGAATACACACTACACAGAAGCAGCGAGAAAACACAAAATAGTTCACAGAACAGAAGTACCTGATATGGAGTTCACAGAACTTAGTTAGAAGCAGTGATGACCTTAACTTAACATGAGCAAAAAGCCAGTGAGAGAAGACTTAACTTAAAAGACTCCATGTCCATGCTGAAGCAGTTTCCTATAAGCACACTCACAGCCAGCCAGAAATGTATGCCTTTGAACTCAATGAGCTCAATTCCAACAGGCTGATGGAGCTGACGTAATTGCGCATGTGACATCAGCTCCAAAAGCATGAAAGAAAATTACAAAAAGAAAAAAAATCATGAATTAAGGGGTGCCACTCGGGAATCGTGGCACCCCATTATTTGGACTCCAAAACTCGGTAAAAAACAAGTAATTTGGGGCAGTTGAGAGGTCTGCAGTAGACCCAGTATAGAATACAACAGCCTGTTTGGTATGTACTTCTCAAGATATCTGCAACAGCTACAAAGGCTGCAGAAATACCTCACTAAAAGAATCACAGGCCTAAAGCAGATGCCCAATTCTGACCGTATGAAAATCATCCAGCTATAGTCTGTCACATATCATCTACTCAGAGGTGATCTCTGCTTAACATACAAGGCCATGTCAAACTCAGAGCTGTTGGACATGCTACACATAATGAAATCCCAATCCGTCAGAGCCACACACTCCAGGGATCCAAACCTTGTCCTCACAATGAACAAAACATGCTGGAAAGATGGATTCTCGACCCAGAGACTCCCCAGACTCTGGAACAGACTGCCCATACATGTCAAGCAGAGTGCCTCTTTGGCCCTCTTCAAAAGGAACTTTGACAATTACACAGGAGATAGGAAATTCACCCCAGAGATCACATCAGTCACCCTGCTAGACAGGGGTCCAGGGAAGTAAATATTGTGGGAAGAAATAACCAGGGAATTACCATGGCTAGGGCCAATAGCCTAGTACCAAACTTTGAACATATGAACCTATGAACTACACTTTCCATTACCCCACTTTGGAAAGGCTGCTGATGTCAGTCACTTTGAAATACACCTTTGGGAAAAAATAGTCAAGTAAGCTCTGTGGCGCTTGCTATAACTGTGTAAGACTGTAGTGTAATGTAGTAGTTAGGTATGAGTTCTAATCCCAGATATGGCAACTATGCAACTCTGTTTGTGTAGGGATCAATACTTTTGAGGCCATTCACAGTCACTACAATTTCCATTGCCCTGCTTTGGCAGGCCTCCTGATGTCATTCACTTTGAAATGCACCTTTGAAGAAGGAGTAGCCCAGCTAGCTGTGTGGTGTGTGCTATAACTGCATAATGCTGTAGTGTGATGTACTAGATGTGTTGGGGTTCTAATCCCAGACAATGTAACTGTGAGAATCTGTGTGTGTATGTGTCTGTTTGTTTGTATGTGTAAGGATAAATGCTTTTGAGGCCATTCACAGTCACTGCAATTTCCATTGCCCTACTTTGGCAAGTCTGCTGATGTCATTCACCTTGAAATACACCTTTGGGAAAAAAGTAGCCCAGTAAGCTCCACGGCATGTGCTATAGCTGTGTATGCTATAGTGTGATGTACTAGTTAGGTAGGAGTTCTAATCCCAGACATGGCAACTGTGAGACTCTGTGTACATTTTTGTCATCTGTATCCTGTGTGGAGGTAGCTGTGAATGTGTAATAACAGGACTCATTGTGAAGTGGGTTTTGCAAATTTCCTATATGGTGGCCTACTATATGTCACAATGTCCACCTTACAAGGACAACAGATGTCAAACAGCAGAAAGGCTGATGTAGACAATCCATACTCCTACATGTGACATCATGGATTGGGGAACAATATAGGCAACCCTTGTATTACCCAGAGAACACTCTCCACCCTTGTCTCATACACAAACTCACTTGGTTAGGCAACAGCCACTATGTAGGTAGTTCCCTGCATATTGCCCACAGATAGTAACCATGGCGTGATTGCAGTGGACTATAGAGGACATGGCACCCTGTCCCATCCCTACCATAGGCAAATCATTGCATACAGTGGTCCTTTGCTATGTTCTCCACTGGGCGCCTGCAACAACTGTAGATTCAGCAAATGTAACCCAAAAAAAGGAAATACCATGCCTTATACACATGCCATGTATGAACAGATGCCACTAACACCAATGCATACCTGTATCATGCTGTCAGTGTAGATGCAGGATCAACCTGGTTGCCATTGCCAGGTCTCATCACATGAGGTCAGGAATGGCACATCAGATGATAACAATCTGTCCATACAACATGCCCCAGACACCGCAAGTACACTTCCACATATCACAGAATGTGCATGTGGGACGTGTGCACATCCCAGACATCATCCATGTTATGGAATATGGAACACATACATGGCAAGCATTGCACAGCACTGGCCACCCACAATAGTAACCCAGATGAGTGGATGGTGAATACAATACCCACCTGTGTGGGCCAATCCAAAGACTACACCCTTGAGCCACACTGCAGACCATTGTCATGTTGCCGGATGCCAAGGTATACCCTTTGCCTAGCCTTGTACAGCCTTCTGGCATAGTCAACCACTACACAGTTGTGAAGCAATGCAACCATGCATGTCAGTACTGGCAAACCTGTGTCTGTGTGTGTGTGGAGATCAATGATTTGTATGCCATTCACACTCACTACACCTCCCATTGCCCTACTAAAGCATGCCGTCTGATGTCAGACACCTTGACCTACCCTTTGCCCATATATCAGCCTGATAACCACTGTGGTGAGTGTGATACCTGCGTACTACTGTAGTGTAGCAAACTAGTTAGCTAGGAATTCTAATCCTGACCCTGCCAACTGTGATAATGTGTGTGAGTCCCTGAGGGGGTGTGGCTGTGTCGTCCTTGACACCTGTTCTTGTGGGCAGGCACATGTACTACACCTACCTTATCCCTGCTTTATCACTGTTGCTGATGTCACTCACCATCACATATACCTTTGGACCGCTCTCTAACATGTAAGCTCTGTGGTGCATGCAATAACTGCATAGAAATGTAATAAAAATACATAGACTGGCAGGGATTTGAAACCCTGCACTGGTAAGTGTGTGACACAAACATCCTTAGATTTTACTCTCCTACCCCCTCCCTGTCTTATTTTGTCTCAGTCTCTCTCACTCCCTCTCTAGTAGATGTGGAGAAGTGCACCTGCTTTGCTTAGGCAGCAGCTTGTGTTTTGTAAGTGATGCTCATGACCAGGTGATGGCATGTGCATGAATTGCAGTACCCCACTAGCTGATTGCATGTGGAACAACTGTGTCAACATTCCCATAGCCAACTGCTTGGAAAGACACTACTATAACTAGGAACATCATGTGGGTGTTGGCCATTTTCATTCACTGTGAGCAGGACTTCATGTCAGTGTTTGGCAAACAGCATCACAGATGGTAGTGGGATATACCTCTAACATCATACACTGTGGAGACAGGCCAACTGACAGGAGGTGGATGTTCCAGACATAACTACAGAATGTAAGTCTTGTCCTCTGCATTTGAAGTATTGGTTTAACAGGGTTTGTGTGGATATGGCTGGTGTACATGATTTAAAACCTGTAATGACAGTGTTATGTGGTTGAGGAAACTCCCACCTGTAGGGCTATCTGCAGACTGGCCAGTGTTTGGAGTCTTACATGTGTTGTGTTACTCACAGATTACCTATCTTTAGAACTGCAGAAGCATAGTCTGAGGATTGCAGTCAGTACATGGTGACAGCCATGAGAGTTACTGACTTCATATCCCTCGTAGGACATATGTCATAACAAAACCTGTTACACCAGTAAATGTATGAGGTTATCACAATATTGGCCCTGTGTTTGTGCCTCCAGCCACAACTCCATCAACCTTTGTACATATGTCATGCAGTAAGAGGTGAATATGTTCAGTACATCATTATTTACTGACATCATACCTGATAACAAGCCAGTGAGTTATCAGACTGCTAGACATGTTATGTATAGTAGGGGTTATATTTGAGGACAAAACCTGGACATTTTGCCATGGTGTGTACAGTAGTGAGGTCTGTGTACTTATGGTGATTGTCGACAGTGTGTGTAATGCGAATATGTACCTTGGCCTGTGTACAGACAGTGGAGGATGTCATTGTTCTTGGTCCTGTTCTATCTGATGTTGCATGCTGCTCCAGTGTATGGTACCATATCGGCTTACATGTTTGTAGGGCCAAACAAACACATGTCCCATACCACAGTCAGGCATCGGAATACACTGTGTATTGGCTCAGAATATGTAGGGTTAGTGTATGAGTGGCACATATGAGGATGGTGTTGATCAGACAGTCCATATACTGTAGAATTAAGCACGCTTACCATATGTGGCTGTGGCTGTGCTCACATTGGTAGTGGGTATGCACTTTCACACAGGTGTCTGTTACTCTGTGCTGTGACATGCCTGTAGAGCCTGCTATATTTGCAGGTACATGTGTATTCCCCCATAAGAAATGTAGGCCACTGTTGTGGCAGTCTGCCTGTAGTTTGCACAGTGCTTTGTGACATGCCTAGCAGCTCAGTGTACTTACCCAGTGTGATGTTATGTCCAGATATTTGTCAGATGTACTGCTGCCAGGATACCATAACTGTCATGTATTTCTGACAAAGAAGTGGGATGCTGTACAGATGTATGTCACTAATTAATGGGTAGTATGTGGGCATGTGACCTCTGCTCCACCGGTTATTATGTGTCTGCGTAGGCAGGAGTGTGTGAATGCATAAAGTGTGTGAGCATATGTATTCCAGTATTTACGTGATATACCCATTTACATGGCTGTTAACATCCACAGTGTCAGGCTTGGTCCACACATCTTGCACTAAGGGGTTCTGTGTATACCTCTGGACTGAACAAAGTGTGTCAGACATTTATTGGTCATATCTCTGCTGTATTCCACAGGACCATTACTGTGATATCTGTGGTACTGTACTATGATGACCTTAAGATGTCTGTCAGTAACTGATGGCGTACATGTCAATAGCAGGTGTGACTTTCCACACACATTTCTGTTAAGACAACCACTGTTACAGTAGCAACAGTCTACATTTATACCTGCAATACTTACATGACATCCCCTTGCACTAAGAGATTGTGACTACTGGTGCTGAGGTATGACTCCACTCCATGTTCTGGACATATGTTAAACATATATATATATATATATATATATATATATGTATATATATCCAAAAGACAAGGCAAAGCAAGACAATCTGCTGATAAAATATCAAAGAACCCAAAAGCAGAATAACACTGTAAGAAAGCACACCATCCAAACACGTAAATCCAAGTATAAAACTCCTTTATTGTATGATGGTAAGCGCTTTCACGGTTGAACAAAACCGCTTCATCAGACAAGGAATGATGAAACAAACACCTTATATATATACACAATAAAATCAATTAAAATTCCCTCCAAAACTCTTAAAGGGACATGAACAAAAATCAGCCCATGCCTAGCTTCTTCATTTTCAGTATGGGCTTGACAGAAACAGATTCATTCAAGCCATATTGTTTATGTGCTGCAAGTCTAAAAATCCACTGTAGTTCAATACATTCAGTATTAGATACAACGGGGCCTAATCTATTAAATTTATGCATGACATGAAGGACTTGAAAAAGGATCCATATTCTAATGTGTGTTTGGCCAATGCACTATGAGTAAAAGATTTCCTAGTGCGATATTCATGGTCCCTTATTCTTATTCTCAAAGACCGATTAGTTTTCCCCACATAAAAATGGAAACATGTAACACAATGAGCCACATAAATTAAATTAGTAGTGTTACAATCTGCCCAACATCTCAGTTCCCATAATTTACCAGTGGCTGGATGTTTAAAAAAACTAGATTCATCAATGAACTCACAGAAATTACAGGAACCACTCTTGTGTGTTCTTGTAGCCACTAAAGGTGTGTTGTAAAACTTAGGATAGCACGAAAGTTGCTTCAAACTTCTTTTATTTTTAAAGACAAACTTAGGTTCATGTCCCACTATATCACTAGTTTTAGAATCTACCAACAAAATTTGCCAATTGTCAAAAATCACCTTTTTTATATTGCCAGCATCGCTCAAAAAAGATAACACAATAGGTAATCTATCCCCAGCCATGTATTTAGCATTAAAATCACCTGATACAACTTGTGCAGGCAACCTATCTGAAAAAATGGCTTAGCTCGCCCACTATGCTCAACCTGTACTTTATTAAAAGCTTTAGAAATTTCATATGAGGAATATCCTCTCTGTATAAAAGCATCATGTAAATATTCCATTTCATTTCTAAAATCACATTCCTTACATGATAGCCGTGACACCCTCATCCCTTGACCCACCATAAAGTTGGAAAATACAAGAACAGGATGCATGCTGGTACGATGTAGGAAAGAGGGGGTGTAGCACGGCTTTCTATACACTTTGGTTGAAAGATTACCTTCATTCAACATAATAGAAACATCTAAAAAATCAATCATACTTGCAGATACATTGGATGTAAATTTCAAAAAACAACTGCTATTATTCAATTTTTCAAGAAAACCATTGAACTAATGTGCATTAACTCTCCATCCAATGAAGAGGTCATCTACAAAGCAGCAATAAAACACCACTACAGATGTACTCAAAATATTATTCTTCTCCCACTCCATCATAACAATATTGGCATAAGAGTTGGTGCAGCTGGTGCCTATAGCAACGCCAGCTGTTTGCCAATAATATTTGTCTGCAAATAAAAATACATTATACTCCAGAACTAATTCTAAAAGCATACATAAAAAATCAATCCTATCATCTGAAAACTGTCTGCTTTTACATAATGCATTCTTTACCATACAAATTCCATCCTCATTGGGTATACATGTAAATAGTGAAGTTACATCCAGCATAGCCAATAATTCAAAATCACATTCTTCCTGTGTTCTTATGTCCTCATACAGATCAGTTAAAAAATGTTGTGTGTCATGCAATACTATTGGATATTGATTCAGAACTATCTTTAGTTGTGTGTCCAAATAAATGGACAATGGTTCAGTCAACCATCCACTTCCAGCCACAATCGGCCTAAAGGGAGGAAAAGCAGCATGCTTATGGATCGTAGGAAGACTGTGCAGTTGTGATATTAACTGCTCATCCACAGTTATATATTCAAAAAACTGTTTCTCAAATAAGCCCATATAAAAGCACTCACTTATCGCAGCATCTACACATCCTTTTACGTAGATCTATTCAAAAGCATAGCAATAACAGTAGCATAATAATACTCTCTATCAAGTATCACAATCGGTCCCCCTTTTTCTGAGGGGCATATCACAATGTCAGCATTTTCACGCAATTTGGCCAGTGCTCTCAACTCATTCTTAGATAAATTAGGATATCTCAATGTTTCACTCTCACTTAAAAGATTGTCAGAGTCTCTCTCACATGCTCTAATAAAAACATCTATATGGTTGGGCATGGGCGTGGGCGGTACAAACACACTAGGTTTCCTGAAGTTGACAATGTTCAATGCAGTATTATTGTCATTAAACATCAATTTTAAACATAAATTACTTGCAAAGAGTCTCAGTTCAATAAGTGTTTGACTAATGTCAAACTTTGTAGAAGGAATAAAGCCTAAACCTCGATTTAAAAGCGACTTATCATATTGTGTAAGAGAGTACCTGGAGATGTCTGTCTGTCCTCTGTATAGATGTGCAGATGTCAGGTATCCATCTTGGCTACTTACAGGCAATCTATGCTTGGCTGACACTGACATGTCTGCCCAGCTGTGTTATGAATGCCACAGCTAGGAATCCACACCCTGTATGAACCACCTGCCATGGATACCTCAACTACACTATCACAGTCAATAGAACATGCTTGGGTACAGGTCTCCAAGACAGACACTGACCATGTTATGTAATACATGTTGCATACATGTCAACTGGAGCACCTCACTGGCCCTCTGCAAGAGGATCCCAGATGATTGGCTGATGCATGTCGCTCTCACCCTGAGGATAACCCCTGTGGTATCTGTTGATAGATGGCTTGCTGGCACATGGCAGGTGGCATGATACCACTTTACACACATCACCTACACTTCCCATCTCTCCATGGACAATAGCCTGGTAAACACCTATGAACATCTGCACCAATGCACCCCAGTACTGACAAATGTGTATGTGTGCATTACTGAGAATATCAGTGTCTGTGCATTTGTAGACCTGTAGTTGAGAATACCCTGAGGCCCTGCACACCCACCGCACCCTCAATTGCCATAGTTAGATATGGCTGCAGCTGTACCGGACATTACCTGTACCTTGTTACTCTCTTCTCCCTAAGGGCTACCTGGGTCTTGTAGTACCAGCACAACTCTGTTGTACAAATGGGTTGATAGGCATGGGATACCCACTGAGTTCTGACAAGTGTGCGTATGTGTGCATGTCTGTATATATGTAGGGTACAGCATTCTGAGGTCATATTCTCCTATTACAATACACATTGCCACACAGTATTAGTGATAGTGATGTTGCTGACCGTAGGAGAGGCATGGCAATGCATTACCCTACTATGCATGTGGCATGTGCATTAGATGCATATCCCTGTAGTAACACTCTTGGGATGGACAAGCGGTTATATTGCAGTCCTGGTCAATGTGTGTTGGTGGGTATGTCAGAGTGTTATCATGGGTTTCAGTGCATACAATATCCACTTTGGGGTGTGGGTGCTGGGTATACTGTCTTTGCACCATGGTCCCCTCGTACATGTTCCGTGTTCCACTTTATGTGGATCACTGTCACCATCAACCTTAGAGGTAACTGATAACACTATCCAGCCCAGTTATGCATGTGCTGTGAGCAACTTATCTGTAACACAATGGACACACTGACAAGGTAGTTAGCACTGATAAGCCCAGGTCTCTCAGATGTGTGTCTGGCTGTTATGTGTTTGTCAATGTGTACATGACAGTATGTCACACTATGTATTGCCCATAAACAACCAGTACATCCCTCATTACCATACTGTACAGGACTGGGGATGTTCTTCATTTAACATTTAACCGGGAACACACCTCATCCTAAAAGCTGTGTGGTGTGTGCAATTAAAGCCACACACATCAGTAGCACTACATACCTAGGTAGGGGTCTAGTCCCAGTGTTGCCAAGTAAGAGTATGTGTGTATGTGAAGGAATCAACTTCTGTTTGCAGAATATACATGTCCCAGGAGGTCATCTGTCTGAGAACTGCCTGGCATATGCTAACATTTCACAGGTATCCTGTGGACATGCATTCCATCACAACTAGTAGTAGATGTTTAAATGCCCTTTCCCCACAGTATAGGTGTGCAGCAATACTGGGGTTGGTATATATAGCTAGGTGTGGCTCTTATGGACACATCCACCATCATTACATTTACTGTTGAGTCTATCCCCCCGCTTAGCTGGCCGTAATACTGTACAGTTCATGTTAACAGGTTAGGTAGTTGTCTATCACACTATCTACAGTTCTACAGCACCTCTCACCCTCCAAAGGGTAGGGCTGTGCCACCCACATCAGCACACCTATGTCTACTGAGTTGAGGATTGCACTACATTGTGAATGAGGACATATACCCTGCCAGTACCATTGTCAATGACATTAAACTAGCGGACTGCTTATTCCCCAATGTGCTGTTGTGCCTATTCTGGCTTGGTGGCATTACATAGGCTGCAATGTGTTCCTTGCACAGGCACATACATCCATGTGTACAGTATTCTCTGTGTATCGCATCAACACCAAAGCCTCTGTGTGTGTTATACACACACATATGTGATGTGTACCACCCAGTACACTAACTATTGTCCACTGTAGAAGGGCTGCTAACAGCAGCCACCATGCACTCACCTGTATACACCACCCCAGACCTATCAGCCATGTGGCACATGCAGTAACTGTTATACAGACCTGTGACATGTGTTCACCTGTACCTAGAATATGGCACTGCCAAGGTGTCACCACAATGCCATACCCCTTGTAGGATACGACAGCAGACCATCCTCCTGCTGACACATGGACACATACATCACAAACGGATTACATTATGGAGACCACAATCACTCAGTGTTAATAACAGCTATAATGCATCATGGCTGGATAGCTACATGTCCTGACATGTAAGCATTAAACTTTATTGCTGACAACATGCTACCCAGCAGTACATTGGTACACTGTAGTACAGTCACCGTGTGCATCAGAACCATATTAGCCTGTCCCTGCATCAATGCTGTGGATGACAGGGATGTGGCATAAGTATCATCATATGCACAGGGTGTGTTGTTAGTTTGCCAGAGACCTACGCTGAGTCATACCTTTGACACCATGTGTGTGAGTGAGGGGGTTTAATTATTTTTATGGCCATGGTGGTGTGATGTGTGTGGGTATGGGGTTGCCCTAGCTGTGTTTGTATTGTGTGTGAGTATGCATGCACACAGTTCTGCCATGTGGCTGCCCTGTACAGGTGTGTGTTGGACAGCTGCAGACCATACCTGGCAGGGTGTGCAGTTCACTGCCTCTGGCCATTGACATGTGAACTGTGCCTGCCTGGGGATCCATGGGCATGTCCAGGTACAAGCCACGATAAGGTACTCTCTCCTAATGATAACATATGTCCACTTGAACCAGGTGCCTCCTGGGATTGGCCAGGGCCACTTGCACGTAGCCTGCTGTCATGTGGTGTGGAAAGCATGCCCCTGCAGTGCTGGGCTGGTACTGCCAATACGGGAGCAGCTTGGTGTCCTTGCATGTCCACGTCGACCTCCAGCTGTTGGGGTTGCTGGCCAACGTCCACATGGCCATCACACCACTGCCACCACATGCTCAAGCACGGACAATCCATGGTCGAAGAGTCCCACCATCTCACCCCACTGTCTATCCATGACCTCTGTAAAATAATGGAGGGCACCTGCAAGATCACAGATGTTGTCAGTAACAGCTGAATGAGTAGCCCTCTGCAGCCTCAGAGCCTGTCTGGTGTACCGTTCCATACATGCCTGCACCTCCATTAGTACCAGGTTTGGCACTTCTGCCAGGGGCACAATGACCAGCAGCCATCCAACGAGCACCCCTGTACATCTGGCTATGTGGTATCCTGCCAGATATCCGACTATGGCTGCTGTGTCCTGACACATGTGCCATATATACCACACTGTCCTGTTCCATGCCACCAACTGCCAACTGTCCCCTCTGCTATGGCCACTGGTG
Source organism: Protopterus annectens (assembly GCF_019279795.1). NCBI lineage: Eukaryota > Metazoa > Chordata > Ceratodontiformes > Protopteridae > Protopterus > Protopterus annectens. The sequence continues at coordinate 1,442,761,228 of NC_056728.1, read as the reverse complement.
ATGGGGTATGTATAGGCATTGTGACTGTGTGCAAGGATGGGATGGATAACAGCGGGATGTCAAATGATGGTGCAGCTTTGGCCTCTGACAACCCCACCTGTGCCTCAACACACCTATCATCAGTTTCACTGTCTGTATGGACACCAACATCAGATTCCCTGCAGGAGGGACCCTGACCCACCTCACCACCTGTGAGGGGAAAACACGAAACACACTTTAAGACCTGTGTGTCATTGCTTAACAGTACACATACACATACACACACACACACACACACACACACACACACACACACACACACACACACACACACACACACACACACACACACTGACATTCCACCGTAATACTTACCTGTCCCTGAGTTTACAGACTATCCCTAGTTTATTCTCTTAAGTTCCCCATCCTGCGTCAGTCTTGGAAAATTACAGTCAATAATTCCAATCATTAATGTATCATTATTCTAATTGCCTAGAAAAGTGATCACAAAACATAGCCTGTTACTCCATTGCCTCTTTGACCTGATTGGAGTCAGTTTTTCATAGACTCCCTGATGTCATCCAGTGTTCACCCTGGGTTTGTTCAGACATCTTGAGCATGGCCACCATATGTTAGGGGCTACTACAGTCACTCAATAATGTCATGCACTGAGTGTCATATGTTAACTATTTTTCAGTAGATGCAAGATCTGTTGCTCTATTAACTTTTTATGTGGACTATAGTAATAGTTGGGAACACTCTTTGGTGTTGTCTAGTAATTCCCCAGTGCATATGTAGTGCTGCATACGTGGGTATGCTTTCACCTTTCTTCTGATTGCAATTATAACAGAATCCCTGGTGTCTAGTATCCCTCCAAATGCATGTTCCATGCTATAGACTTTATTATTCTATCAGCTGTCCTGAGATTACATGTCAAAAAGTATTCCTGGTGTCTCATGTGTCTGTCCATGTCCATGTACTGCATGATTTCAAAGGGAAGTTGAGAGGTATGAACAACCCCACATTCACACATGTGCATACATGGACACACTCACAAACACACACACACACATCCTACATACATCAACCCCCCTCCACTCCACCAGATTGCACTTACAGACAAAATAAATCCCCCCACACACATCCACACACTTACAAGTGAGGCTGGACAAAGATATTACACACAGACCTCCCAGTACCCATCTGTCAACATGCATGACATATGCTACTCAACAGCATGCAGTGCAGCTATAGTCAATCCCTGCTAGCAACATTATACATCTCTGTGATGCATGGGTTGTGTTAGTAGGTGATGCCCCTTCCCCTGGAACACAATTCACCCACATACACAGTATTGCTGTGCACTTGTTCGGCACCCTGGCATGTACTGTGCACCATACCTCACAGGTGTACACACCATTTCTAAATGCGTATTATTGTGTCAGTTATGTTTGTTCTGCTGCTCACAGCCCCTATGTGTTTGTCCGACACATACCTGGGATGATATGTGGAGAAATGTCATTTGTGAATACCCGATGTCTGATTTACAAATCTCATCATCAGCGGTGCATGTATGGTCAATACGATACAATTAAACTGACAACCTTCAACCCTTACCGTGGCTATGGGGAGTGTACACACACCTATTGATATGCCACTCTCTTCCTTTATATGCCATGGGATCACATTACTGCATATGTTAACATTAGACAAACCTGATATGTGACATATGACCTGTGCAATTAAATGCAGTGTCAAACAAATGTGTTAGTTGTTAAGATGCTGATTGAGATGCATACAATTTGTGTGTGCATATGTGTGCATGCCTTTATAATGATGGCTTGTTGCACCTACTGTTATTTGTACTACAGCAGTCCTGGTAGGAGTATATTAGCATGGGCCATCTGCATTTGCCAGTATATGGTCAGTCTGCCCTACAAATGTCTCCCAACTTTGCATGATTGCAAGGTCAACTCATGTGCACATCCCTTGGAGGTCACACAGTGCTGTCACTATTGCTGTGGAGTCAGGGTTATGTCTGCCACAGTTCCTGACCTTGACTGTGTGCATATAAAGCCATTTGTAGCATCTTTTGGATCTCTGATTCAGTGAACTGTTGTGTCATGATGACACCCCCTCCCCACCCACAGCTTTTTGCAGATGTTTGACAGCTATGGCCTACACATGTGTCATTTTGCAGTATCCCAAACACTGAAACACCATGTGTACCAGTCTAGTCCCCGCTAACGAATGGCAAACATATAGGTGTACACTGGCACCAGCAAGGTACAGATGGGGATGGTGGGCCTGAGGTGGGGTGAGGTGTTGGTTGTGCAGCACATGTATCTTAATTGATACTGTTTGTAGGTTTCCAACGTGGTCTTGCTACACCAGTACACATTGCAATGCATGCCTTTTGGGGACCTTTTCTATTATGCAAATACTACCTGTAGAGAGGCCTGGCTGATGTTTCCTGTGGTACAACTGTCCCATTTGATTACCCTAACCCATGGGCCACACTTATGCAGAGTCCAGGCAATTGCTGACACATGTACTGCACAGCTAGTACTTGCTAGATATTCCTGCAACTCCCTCAGTGTTGTGGCATGTTACTAGGCAGCCTGCATGAGCAGTTTGCAACATGCGACATCATCTGTCTTGGATGGCCATCTGTTTATTTTCTACTTTAATTCTGTCCCATACGTCCTCGCCACATACACGACTGTCTTCACTGTTTGCCATGGTATATGCAAAGGTGAGGTATGGCTACATGTCCAACTCCTGAGTGCTACCTGTTAGGTATGGGATCCATGCCATGGCATGTAAGATGTGTGCAAGCCATGGCTGCCTCTGTTGCAGGTAAGTGGGCACATTTGATGGCCAAACGTCTTGGACAGCAGACCATTTATTGGTGTGATATTGGGGAATGGTAATTGCTGAAAGGTCCATACTCAAGAAGAATGCATGCTGTCAATACCTCAACAGCTGCTTCCACTATATGTTATCTGTATTGTATGCACACATATGCTTCCAGTGTTTGTGAAGGTATGTATTCCCCATATTTGCTGTCCTAACATAGGATTCCATATTACACATTCATTGCTCATGTTAAGACCACATTGCAGGTTGTAAAGGTTGTGGACTGCAGTATTGTGATATGCCATAGTGTAGATCTGTAATAGTTGCCATTGTAATAGTGGTGTATACACTGTTGCAGTACTGTATAAGGGTGATGTTTCAGGCATGTCCCTATTGCAGGCTATTTGTCCCACCATTATGTTCATCTCTGTGCACACATTTTGCAATGACAGGGTGTTAGTTATATTGCAGGAGTCTGAAATACCCTTCAGATACACCATCATGGTGACCACTGTGATGCAGTGCAGTTAACATCAACAATACGTGAACATGTACAGTATGCATTATGGGTAGGTCTGTTAAATGTGTGCATGGAATATACCATGGCCATAACATGACCGGTGTATTGGCAAACCTGAACAAACACCATACTCACCAGCTGCAAGCTGCTGCCCTGGAGGTATACCAGAGGGACCTACATAATTGTGTGAGAGATGTGATGTCAGTAACCACACCTGTGGTATTGGTACAGGGTGGGTGCAGCATTACAGTACATCAACAATACAAGCCGACAATACTATAGATTATGCACATCTGTTTATTACTACAATGCAGCAACAGACTATATATATTTAATCTCAAATATGCATGATCTAACTCTACAGATGAGGATGGATATGCAACAGTCATCTACGGATGTGCCCTGTGGCCTTACCTGCATGCTCCACTGCCATTGTGTGGGTAGCATCCACCTCCACTATGCTCTCCACCAGCTGTTGTGTTTGTGGGTGGGCAGGTGCCCCTAGGCTGGCAAGGAGCTCCTCAACATGTGCCGGGGGGCTGGATGCCATGACCCCACCCTTGTTGCAAGCTGGCCCCCCCTGACCATAGCAGCATGCCGACAGGCATGGTGGAGTAGATCAGTGTGGTTATACAGGCCAACATCGTTTACCCTGTGGACAAGATTGTTCCACAGGGTGGTCTACTCCTGCAGATCCTGGGCTGTATGGCCAAACGAGTTGTTGTAGTGATGCAGCAGGTATGAGATGATGACATCATTCTCCTCTGCTGTGTAAATTCACAAGCGTTCCCTCAACATATTGCCTGAAAGACATAAAGAGAGAAACAGGTCTGAGGACCTCATACTGCAAGGTTATCATAGCTGTTAATACACTTCCCTGCCCCCCACCCACCATATCTGCAACAACAATGTGATCACACAACTCAATGGGTATGTCTACAGAAGACCTACCACTGGGACATATATCGTATTGTACAACAATTTTTGCTATGTGTTTGTAGTCA